>NW_026126301.1:0-141745 GCF_943737965.1 Phodopus roborovskii
GAATATATGAAATGCAAAATATGGTTCGAGGCTGGTTCCTGTTCGAGTATTTTCTAAGATGGATATATATTATGTTAGATGTATTTGTTTATTGCCCACTGTGGGTGAAGTGATTTTTCCCTGGGAAGGCATATTAGCGGCTAGAAAAGATGCATTTTCATCCTGTTAGAAGAATGTTGGTGCAAGCTCATGTTGATGCAGGTGGCATTAGCTGCAGTCCGTTGCTCTCCAAACAATGGCTCCTAGTTACCTTATGCTATTCCTTCAAAATTCTTAAATTACTGTAACCTCAGTGATTTAAAAGTTATCCACTAGTGTCAGGTAGTAGGAACCATCTGAAGTGCAGTCACAGGCAAAGGATCGTATGTGGAGCATTGCCTCTGCTTTCAGATCAGAATAACCAAAATTATTTGGAGCACGGAAAGAGGATTCAGGGTAAGGCAACCAGTTGCTGGAGTCACCACTATGAAAAAGTAAATGACTGTGGTAAAGGGAGTGATTTGTAATTTCCCATCATGTTTGAATCCATGCTATGTGTAAGGAACACAGACCAGAGTATGGGTATACAGTTTAAAGCTAGTTCTGAGCCAATGAATGTTGAATTTGACAATAGGTAACTTCTTCGTGGAGAAATGTTCAATCCTGCATGACACACTAATACTCAGCTCAGAAGTTTGAGAAGATCATTGACTATGTGTAAGGTTACCATGCTCAATACAAAATAACAGCATGGGCAGCATCAGTCTATCTCTTCTTAATTACTGCTCTATTTTGTTTGTGATTCATCAAATTCTGAAGACTGGGGATTACTAAGCTGAGTCACTATTAAGCTTTCACACTTGGTTAAATGTAAGTCATTAGTTAACCACAACCAACCCACTAGTTAGCCACACACACTAACCTCACTAGCTAACCACACACTATGTCACCTGTTAGACACACACCTGGAGTCACTTCAGAGCCAAACACATGAAGTCACTTAGTTAGGCAAAACACCTAAATTAATAGGCAGCCACCCACATGCCTATGTCACTATTTAGTCACAAAATCTAAGTCACAATGCAACCACACAAATAAGACAGTACTTAGCCACACATTAATAAGATAGGTATGAATAAGCATAACCAAGTCACTAGTCAAGCTACATGCCTACCAGTAGTTAAATCATACATTGACTAAGCCACTAGGTAGACAAAATTTACTGCCATTATTTAGCCTAGGCACTATGTCACTAGTTAGCCACACACACCATACCACTACTTACCCACACATACTTCAAGTCACCATTTAGCCACATCTAATTCACTACTAGCCACAGACACCAAGAAAGTGAAATAGCCACACACACTAAATTACATACATATACTAAGAGAGTAGTTAACCATTCAACTAAATCACCCATTAGCTACATACACTAAGTCCCTAGTTATCCACACACACTAAACTGTGTAGTTAGATACATACACTATGTTACTAGTTAGACACACACTAAGTCACTAGTAAGCCACACACCAAAGTCAAGCAGTTAGTCATAATTTCATCTAGGATACTAGTTAGCCACATACACAAACCATATCAGCCAAACACAGTAAGTTACTACTTATCCACCGACACTAAGCCACTAGGTAGCCACACTAAATCACTAGATAGCTACACATTAAATCAATACACTAGAAAACTAAGTCACTTGTTATCTGCTGCAGACCTCTCAGTGGCAATGGTCTGTGGGGGAGACTAAGACTCCATTAATATGTTGTGAGTTACTTTGGCTTGACAGACAGACACAAACACATTTGAGGGAGTTTTGCAACAGCTGCAATTTTTCAGATCATTGGGTTTTTATGCAGAAAGTTCAAGGAACAGATCTTTGGCCACAGTTTAAAATTCATAGACACACATAAAAATGTCAGCAATTACTTTAAGCATACATTGTAAACATCTAAGCAAGTGTAGCTGGGAAACTTTTTTTTTGCCTGTTTGTGGTCAATACACATGATTTGATTTACTGAGTCTAGAGAATAATCATTGTCTCTGGTCAGTAAACTTAACAACATTGGTAATAACCTTTGTACTGTTGCATTGATTCAGTGGGCCCTAAGACTTCAAGTTGTGAGCATTGTGAGTAAATCCCACAACAGGTTTTCTGAAGGCACAATTACAGGAAGGGCTACCTTGTGGGCAAAGTCCCACAGCTTTAGCTATGTTAATTTATTATGCTTCAGCTGACACCAGTCTCAACTGCCTAAGTGGGGTTTGTAGTTCAGGAACAGAGATAGTGCATACATCTACTGTTGCTGGTATGTATATCTTTCTGTTTTGAAACTATATCTAAGTGTTTTCTGGGCTTCACTGAATTAACAGTGGGCTACACAGCCAAAACACCCATGATCAAAAGTATTATATCTATCATAGCACAAATACACCAAGCACCTGTTCCAATCAGCTAGTCAGGCAGCACCTGTAGAAACCTGGACCACTTCTTCCCAGGAAGCATAACCACATGTGTGGTACAAACCGCTGGACAGGTAGCCATTGAAATTTCTCTTCAGCTATTGCTACACTGTCTCCAGTGGGGCTGCTGTGGCAGCTAACCACACATGAAGCCGCTAGCTGTGCCAGGGTACTCAAGTCACTAGTTAGCCACAAACATAAGTTACTATATAGCCACTCTTGCTAAGTTACTAGTTAGCCACACAAACTAAGTTACTAATAAGCCATACAGCTATGTCATCAGGTTCCACATACACTAAGTCACTAGTTAGCTACAGTCATCACCACATTAACTACACACCTCTAGTTAAAATACACACTTGAGGCACTTTTCAGCCACATGCACTAAGTCACTAGTCGTTAGGGCTTTCAATATGTCACTAGTCAGCCACTTCTAAAGTCACTAGTTAACCATGAACACATGTCACTAGTAGGCCACACAACTAAGTTTCGAGTTTGCCGCATATGCTGTCACTCGTCAGTCACATTTAAGTTAGTAATTAGCCCAACACACTAGTTACTAGTAGACCATAATCTTAAGTCAATAGTTGGCTACACAATTAGGTTAATAGTTAAATACACTAACTCATAGGTTAGCCATATACAGTAAGTCACTAGTTAGTCATAAACACCAAGTCACTAGTCAGACACATACCTAACCCATTAGTTAGCTATGCATGTAAGTCACTAGCCAGCTAAGCACACCCAAGCCACTATTTCGACATTGAGGCCAATGTCTTCCTTAACAGAGCAGGGTACAAGTATAGCGGCTCACCCAAGGGGGATGGAGGCAGATGGAAGTGCATATTCAAGTGCAGTCCTGGCTATTAGAGAGATGTGAGAGAGACAGAGTGAGAGAGAGGTGGAGAGAGGGAGAAAAAATCTGTCTAAAAGAAAACAACTCACACTAAGGTGATCCCAGGACTTAGGATTTCAGTCCATTAATCCCAGCAGTAGGGATTTCAAGATAGAGTGACATGGCTTGACAGTGGAAAGAGGAAGAAAAAGGCAGATAGACAGAAGAGCACCCAGTGTGATGGTTTTGTTTGAGCAGTTAGTCTGAGGGATCAAAGAGATAGCAGTCAATCTGAAGAAGCAGTATGAGGACAGGATCATATCTCTTTGTTTGATAATAGGTAGAGATAAGAACTCTAGTAGCCATGTGCTTCTGAGTCTGCATCCTTCCATTTTCACCTCCCACTCTCTGTGAGTTTGTAATTATAAGATCTATTAGAACTTGCTCTTCTGCCAGCCATTGCCTAGATGTGGTGAGTATGGGGGCCAAATTGGGGCAGCCTCTCCTCCACAACCTCCCCCCCAACTTCCTGAATTGGCCCCTCATCCCGCTGCTCCTGTGTCCTTCCCCCATAGAGCACACTTGAGCTCTGATACATCCCCACACATCTCACCGCCACCCTGCCCCCACTACTCTGTGCTACTAGCCCTGCACCTTGTCCTGCTGTTCTGGTTGAGCACTGGGACAGAGGGTTGAGCAAACAGTTTACACTACTCTCCAGGGAATTTCTGGATCAAATCTGAACAAAGGAGACCTGTTTATTCACGTAAAAATACCTGTAATTTTCACCTGCTTGGTCTCTGACTCCCACCAGTCCTCTGTTGGAGTCCTCAGTCTCTCTCTCCCAGATATCTGCCTATCTCTATGGGTCCACTCTGAGTTCCTTCCAGCAAACTTTGACCCCCAAAGCAGAGCTTCTGCCAGCAGAGAACTCAGGTAGAGAGTGCCAGTTCCATGAGAGATTGACTATCCGGTAGAGGAACATTTCGAGTATCAGCTCAGCCTTAGTCCTCTCTTCTGCCGGCTAATCACAGAGACCACACTACTTTTGGGGAAATCTTTGAGCGAATATGAACACAGAAGACCAGCCTATCCACAATGGGACCGAATTTATATTTTCTCAACTGTTTTTGCCTCTGACCCCATCTACAGTCCTCTGCTGTGTCTCAGGCCCCACCCAGAGACCCACCTATCTCTGCGGGACCACTCTGAGAATCTGCAGGCATCTTCTACTGGATCCTCATCCCTGACACCATCCCTGGGTCCTGTCTGCGAGAGACATCCTATAGAGCTTTGGACCAACAAGAGAGCGAATAGATAATAAAACTCTAATCTACAGCCCCTCTGGGAAGCACCATAGAGAGAGGGAGAGACAACACAAACACCTATTAAGAAGCTATCGAAAGATGGCAAGACAAGAAAATAACTAATAAATAGAAGACAAGTATGAAACCACCAGAATCTAAGGAATTCACTCTAACTAGAATGGAACACAAACAAACAAAGCAGGAGGAAGCAGAAGGAATGACTTAAAATTACCATCAAAAAATGATAGAGGCCCTCAAAGAATATGTGGAGAAAATCCCTTAAAGAAAATGAAGAAAACAAACAAAAAAGTGGGAAGAAATGAACAAATCCTTCAAGAAAGAAAAAAAGTGCAAAACTAAGAAACAAGAGAATCAAGCAGGTGAAGGAAACGGTTCAACACTATAAAACCTAAATAGAGAAAATAAAGGCGTCATAAACCCAAGGAATGCTGAAATAGAAAAACTGGGGCAAAACATTGGGAACTACAGATGCAAGCATAACCAAGAGAATCTAAGAGATGGAAAGAGAGAATCTTAGGTTCACAAGAGATAAACTAGGAGAGTTTAGATTCATCAAAAAAAAAATCATAAATCCAACAAATCTCAACACAAAAAAATCCAGGAAATGTGGACACCGTGAAAAGACCAAACCTAAGAATTATAGGAATAGAGGAAGGTAGTGGAGCCTAGCTCAAAGTTGTTGAAAACACATTCAACAAAATCATCAAGGAAAACTTTGCCAACTAAGGGACATGCCCATGAAAGTACACCAAACATAAAGAAACCCAATAGGCTCCACCTTCAAAACACCATCCACTTGTTTAATCTTTATTCATTTAATTATGTAAGCTGACACAGTGTATTCAGTGGTCAATGGAGTTTTGAGCCTCATTATTGGAGTCCCTTGTGCCAGGCCATCACATCATCTAATACTACACTTATTTATTTAACTGTTAAACTAGGAAATTGTGCTAACAATTCATCATTTAAACCACCTATTTGAAAATAGAGGTAATGTTATGGACCATAAGTCCTTTTGGAGTCAGATTTTGGGAGTCGAAGTGGGACGTAACATCATCTCATTACTTCATCATTTAGCTATGTAAATAGATCATTACATCAGTTATAGTTTTAGGACTTTTGTGCCACCTCCTTTGTGTTAATATAAAATGCCATAATTAATTGTCAATTTAATTTTTTAAATCAACCATTATAATAGGAAGAGATCAGTCTGATCTACTCCATGTGCAATTTAAGTATGTACCACCTGTCATTATTTAATCATTTTTCATTATATATTAATTACTTAAATCAATGAGAATGTTGTCTTATGACTAGAGTCTTAATACATTCTTCTTGGAGTTAATCATGAGGCGTTATTTAATTATGTATGATCTACTTTTTGAAAAATCACTGAGTTTGGTTCCACCTATGAAAGTTAAGTATGCAGGACTATCCAATTATAAACTTATTTGATTGCCTAAGTAATGATGGTGCTTGGTCATTACTTGGCATGAGATCTGTACTGTACCAGTTCCCAGAGAATGAGTGGGACACTGTAAGCTACTAAATGATTACTGATTATATAATCATAGATTTTTAACAGTCTCATGATTAAATGATTTTAAAAAAACTGTATTGTTTCACATCATCATTTTTTTAGAGCTTGCAACAGGATCAATTCCATGGAAGCAAACAGTCACCACCAATTTAAAAATGGAATACCAACAATCTCTTGATCAGGGAAACTCATCTCATGAACACTGTTGAGCTGATAACATGACACACCACCAACAATAATAAATCTAAGTAAATAATGATTTCCAAACAAGTAAAAGACTTACATAATACAGAACTTTGTGTCTCTCCAAGAAAGAAATTAAAAAAAGATGATACCAGAAAATGGAAACGATCTCCCATGCTCTTGGATAGGAAGGATAAACATAATAAAAATGTCAATCTTGCCAGCAATCTACAGATTCACCTAATCACCATTAAACCACATTTCTTCACCGACCTTGAAACGACATTAATCAACTTTATATGGAAAAACAAAAGACCCAGGATAGCCAAACAACCTTATACAATAAAAAGAACCACAGAGGCATCACCATTCTTGACTTTAAGCTCTCCCAGCACAGCTATAGTTCTGAAAACAGCCTGGTATTCACATGAAAATAGACAGGTAGACCAATTGAATCGAACTGTAATTTCTGATATTAACCCACATACCTATGAACACCTGATTTTGACAAAACAGTTGATAATTATACAATGGTGTTAGGACAGCTTCTTCAAACAAATGGCGCTTGCACAGCTTGATGAGGTTTTGTGGAGCACAAAGTAGATAGAACCATGTCTGTCGCCATGCACAAAACTGAAGTCCAAATGGATCAAAGACTCAACATCAATCCAGCCAAATTGAACCTCTTAGAAGAGAAAGTAGAAGGTACTCCTTGAAACAATTAGAGTATGAGACCGCTTCCTGAACATAAATTCAGGCACAGACACTGAAAGAAACAATTAATAAATGACCTCTTCAAACTTAGAAGTTTCTGAAAGGCAAAGGACAAAGTGGACAAGACCAAACAGGAACACAGACTGGGTAATGATTTTCACCAATCCTATATCTGACAAAGGTCTGATCTCCAAAAACATACAAAGAACTCAAGAAACTAGTCAACACAACACCAAATAACCCCATTAAAATGGCATACAGAACTGAAGAAAGAATTCTCACTAGAGGAAATTAAAAAGGCAGAAAGACACTTAAGAAGATGCTCCACATCCTTAGCTATCAGGGAAATGCAAATCAAAAAAACTTTAAGATACCATATTACTCCTGCCAGATTGGCTAAAATTAGGAAACACCAATGATGACTCATTTTTGAGAAGATATGGAGAAAGGGGGACACTCCTCCACTGCTGGTGGGAGTGCAAACTCACACATCCACTTTGGAGATCAGTATGGCCGCTCCTCAGAAAATGGGAATTAGTTTGGCTACAAGACCTGGGCAATCCTCTCTCTGTGTTATACCTCTAAAGGATTCACATGCATACACAAAAGACATCTGTTCAACTATGTTCATAGCAGAACTATTTGTACATGCCAAGAACCTGGAAGCAACTTAGGTGCTCCCCAATTGAAGAATATTTAATGAAGATGCCCTCATCTACACAATGGACTACTACCTGCAGAAAATAATGGTATATGAAATTCGCAGGTAAGTAGAGGGCACTTAAAAAAAAAATCCTGATTGAGGAAACTCTGAAGCCATAAAAAGAGGAAAATAGTAGTACTCACCATAAATGGATTTTAGACTCCAGGTCAAAGGATCATCATCCTGTAATTCCACCACCAAAGTACCTAGGATACAAGGTATATTCTAACAGATTCTATATAAATTCCCTCACGAACGGGAAAGGACAAATTCCCCAGAGCCTAGGGAAGTGGGGGGGACAGTGAGAGAGAGAAAGTAGGAGAAAATGAGGGGGGAGGAAAGAGGAAAACATGTGCGACTAGGAAGATTGAGTCCTGTTAGGAATAGAAGACAGAGAGAGAGAGAGAGAGAGAGAGAGACAGAGAGAGAGACAGAGAGAGAGACAGAGAGAGAGAACAATAAATAGGGAGCCAATATTGCGTGCTGGAGATAAAATTGAACACAAAGTAAGGTCTAGAGAACTACAAGACTGCTCCCAACAAACAATTTGAGCTTCATGGAAAGGCTATCATAAATGCCCTTCCCAGAGAGTGAGATCAAGAACTAACTATCCCATGGAGCCTAACTAATGCCTGTTGAAAACAGGATCAAACACCCAGGTTACACATAACACTGAGTCGAACTAGAACCCAGATGCAGATGGAGAGGACTAAGACCTTCCAGCAGAAACACATACAGACAGCATACCTGAAAAGATAAGAAAGTGGCCACTAGACTGTTAGCTGGGAAGCCAGCATGTGACTGACTCAGGCACCCCTGAATATGGGTCTCAGCCAGAAGGACAGAGCAGTCCCAAGAGACCTCAGACAGTGGAGCCGTGATGTATCCCTGGTACAAAAGGACTTGCGAACATATCCCCATGGAGGGATAACCCCTTTAATCTAGAGACAGGAGAGTGCATCTCCTAGTCCCTACTTCACATGACCTGTTAGATCTACATACCCCAACTGGCATGGCCTACCATATGGAATTGGGGTGGGGGATGGGAGGGGAGGGTGGTTAGGGTGCATGTGAGAGGGCATAGAGGGTAAAGGGAGGGAAGGAGGGAGGGATGAGGGAGGGAAGAAGGAGGGGGAACTGGGATTGAGCATGTAAAATAATAAATTAAATTAAAAAAAATGCTTGACTCCAAAAATTTAAGTTGAAGGGACAAGTTATTGGGGAAAAGGATTTCTATTTTTGTTTCTCGAAAATGAGAAGAGTGGGTTCCTTCCAGACTAATGTGGCTTGATCCATGCCGATCCTACCTGAAACAGAGTATAAAAAGTGATCCTAAATTAAAACAGCTGGAAAAAGCAGCCCTACTGAGACTACAGCTAGGATTTCTGAATCTTCTTTGCAATCCCCCATGACAGCGCCTCACCAGCAGGAAGTAGTTTGGAAACAACGACGCCCAAATTCCCAAATATTATGTTAAATGTTTGTCTTCATTTAATTGGGACTTTGTTATATAAAATAAAATAATAATAAAAAATAGCATTTTTTGAAATTTCAGGGAAATAGAACTAAACTAGGCTATCCTGAGTGTGATAATTACCTAATTTTCACATGCTTCAAATAGATTATATTACTTATATATCATTTACTAACAACATGCATCAGTAGCATAAACAAATGGATTAAAGGATGAAAAATAAAAAACAAAAGCATAAAAAAAAATTTGAGATCATGCTGTAACACAAAAAATCCATATATATATATATATATATATATATATATATATATATATATAAAATTAAGAAAAAGAATGCCATTTAGAGCACACACAAAATTAATTCCAAGTGTGAATACGCCTTAGCCTAGAGACAAGGAGGGAGGCCCGTACACAACCCAAATGTCTTGAGACAGGTTTTGATGAATCCTCCCTAAAAGACCTCAGCCTCCCAGAGAAATGTATGTGACGGGGATGGGTGGGGAGGTCACTGGGGGAAGGGAGGGAGAGGGAGCTGGAAAATGATATGCAAAATAAGATCTTTCTATTCATTTCTTAACAACAGAGAAGTTAAGTTGGTTTGATGGCAAAAATATGTTAATAACTCTGCATGTATCTGACACCTAAATGTTAGATGTGGAAGGGCAAAGCTTCTGGAAGGCACTGGACAAACTGAATCCTCTCCTTCTTTGGTAACACTGCTCCCCAAGGCACCAAAAGCATAATGGAGCTGACTTCAAAGAATTTGTTCACCTTGCTGCATAATCTAAATACTTTCCACAGATGCAGCCCACTTGGAAAAGTATCCCTGGGGCACACCCTGGTTGGGGAAGCTCCTTAGGACCACAATGGACCTAACAGAACACTGAATTTGACAGCACTTTCAAGCTCAAAGGCCCCCTGGAAGGCCTGTAAAAGAGACATTCAAGACTTCCCATACCACCCTCTGAATCCACTCACTCACCATGCTGCAGCTTCTGTTCTCTCCATTCCCCTGCAGCACTCACAGAGCAGCAATCAATCCTCTGGTGCCTGTTCTGATACAAAAGCAAACCCGCTGCATGGCTCCAAGATCTCCTTCCAGACCTGAGACTGGTGGGTTTGGCTCAGTGTACCTGATTGGCTAGTCAGGCTTGATTGACAAGAGCTCTTCCTCAGGGTTAGGTTAGAGTGTTCTTAAAGACACACTACGCCCCCAGGACCCTCTTGGCCCTGGCTTTACTCCAGACCTAGACATTTCAGAGATCTCCCATAAATGAGGAACTTATTTGGTTTTTTGCGTTTTTTTTTTTTTTTGTGACAGATTTCCCCCTGTGTGGCTCCTGCCATCCTATTCCTGCTTTGCTATTTGCGCTGGTGAATTCCTTATTAATTATTAATATTAAACTTGTTGTTGTTGTTGTATTCTAATAGTTTTTCTTCAGTTAACTGCTCTAATAGTTATTGATACATTTATTTATTTATTTATTTTTATTTTGAGACAATGTTTCCCTTTGTGGCCCTATTGTCCTGGAACTTACTCTATAGACCAGGCTGACCTCTAAATCGAGAGATCCAGTATACTACTTCCTCAGTGCTGGAACAAAGGGCAAAAGACAACACCTGCATATTCGATATTAATTTCAATGTCACTTTCCCAGTCATCAGTAGATAACCTAGCTCTGTTCCTGCAGAGGAGAATTTCAAACCCTCTGCTCTCTCTCCACACATGTGCAGAGCTTGCAAAGAACCAATACACGATTCAGACTGAAAACTATTCTCTTCTTCAACCATAAACCTTATAAACAAAAAACAAACATGCTTTAAGAATAGAATGCTGGAGCTATGCAGTGGTCAACTATAGAAGATAGGCCATAGTGGGAGTACTCACCTTTAATCCTAGCACTTGGGAGACATAATCAGGTATGTCTGTAATTTCCATGACCACCCCCACGCTACACCAGTCTAAAAGAAAAAGAGAGACAAGTGGTAGCTCATTCCTTTAATCCGAAATGGCAGATGGATAAGGATCGGGAGAAAGAAATATAGGAGGGAAAAGAAGACAAAAGCTCATTGTTTTTCTGAGGGAAGACTCCAAATATCAGAGTACCAACCCCTTTGGTATGGTACTCCAGTAGAAATAAGACCTAGGCTTGACCTGCTCTGCTTCTCTGATCTTTCATCATTAAATCACATATCTGAATCCATGTTTTGATTAGTAGAACAACTAGAAGTAGCTTTACAATTTCCATTGCAGTGTGTCAGTTCTAGAAATTTGTAGTGTATAAAGCCTAGAATTTATGCTTAATAATATTGATAGTACTAATCTTTACATATTTTATCAAGTTTATTGGTTATATTATATATGTATGAGTTTGAGAGAAAATGGTTTGTATAAGTAATACAGGTTATGGGATGAAGATAATGAAGTGAAGTTGAGTAATACATATGAGTCTGAACTCTGGTCATCCACAAAATATGTGCTTGAGTCTCTTGGCTAAGACACACAACATGTTTTATCTGATGAACCAAAACTCTTCCACAGATTAACAATAAAACCAAAATAAATAAAGAATTATATGATAGTTTCAGAACATGAAGTATCAGAATTCTAATACATCCTATACATGGTAAGTTTGTAACATGAAAGGAATACAATCCAAATGACAAATAAACAAAAAATTAATAACAAAATGCTTATTGCAAAGGCAAGTAACAATTTTTTTGGAAATACTCAGAATGCTCACTGGAAGTATGAAAAACACAGTACAATAACCAACATAATGATGACTCTTTATACTTACCAGAAAGCAAACAACAATCAAAATATGTATAATATGTGTAAAAGAATAAAAGAGATAGAGAGAATAACCCAAGAGCAAAGGTCCAAAAAATATCAACTATTAACATAAAGTACAAAAGAAACTTAGCCAAGAAAATGTGATCTTGACCAGTGTTATTTAAATATCTACATGGAATCCATGCCTATAGAGATTAAATAAACACAGACTTCAACATTCCAATTAAATCAACTAAAAGTGACCCATAGATAGTTTGACCCTGTAGCTATGGATATCTATTCTAAAGACAAGATTTCCCTGTTCTAGAGCTCTCCATGCAAAAGGAGCTGACCCTGCTATGGCTCTGAACACACTTTATACCCATTTATTGTTTCAGGTGAACCTAGCCGTACTGATGCGCACTCCACAAACAACATGGGAGAATAATTTAAAATCAACTTCCTGCCAAGTGGTTTATGGCCCAGGTGAAGACCCAGCCTAACTCCCTACCCAAAAACCACACACCTAGATATCTCTGCAGACCGGAATTAAATGTCAGTTAACACAGTATTGTAACTCTTGGTGGCAGAGAGTTAAAAGCATTACAATCTGGTATTGCTGAGAGACATCCACATCAACATTTTTACTACTTTCTAAAATATTTATAGTCAAACCTGAAAGAGGAATGTAATAGCTAGAACTTCAAGAAATTGGGACCTTCAGGGTTATCCAGTATCAGCCCCCACTGCACACCAACAGCATTGCATGCATATGCAGACTGAGCAGATATGGAATAAACAAACACCCACCCATGCCAGGGCTGCAGAGTCTCCCCCAAAACCAAGAACACATGGAGAGGAAGGCTCAGAGGACAATGGTAACTGCCCAAGTTACCACATGGACCAAAGAACCCCAGTCTGTCTCATGGTCCATACAAATTTTTATGAAATGACATCTGAGGCAGACCTGTTTGCAAACCCTACACTCAGAACCAGTGTAACCTGTGTTCTTCCTTACAACTTGATAGAGCATAAGCGGAAAGAGAGAAATCATAGAAGGAAGGCCTCCTTAGAGTCCAGCATTGGCTTGGGACCACCCAGTTGGACTAAAAGGTGCAGCCCACTACCAGGGAATCAGAAATCAATGAACTCCAGACTGCATAGTCCTTTTAGCTCTGCCTACGTACCCAGATAGCGGCCTAATCTAGAAAGTTTTTGTTTTGCAGTACCACATTCTTCTACTGTCCTGGAAGTTAAGCTGCTCATTATTAAAAATCACACTGTACCTCAGGTACCATTTTTTGTTACACACTCATTAAGTTACTTGGCCAGTAACCATTGACCTCATAGCTGGGAAATACTGCAGCCAAATGTATGACACCTTCCTAATATTCACTGTGTTTTATGTGGAAAACTCCGGTTTACGAAAAAGTAGGGCTCCTCAAATTCCAGAACACTGAGTATTCATGGAGGGCTGTGGGCAGAAAAGTGTATGTGGATATAATGTAGTTATGGATTGAAAAAAATATTTTCAAAAGCTGAAAGTAGCTTAAAGGCCATAAGCTCAGAGACTAGGGGTTTCCATTTAGAGCACACCAAGTATTCCTCAAACCCTTTTCTCTCACACTGTACATGTCAAACGAACAAAAAAAAAATAATAGGTCCTGTCACACCAGTCCACAAGAGTTCACCCAGACTGGTTTTGGCTAAATACTGTAATTATAGCAATTTGTATACATGATAAGGTCTCTCCCTCTATCCAAAGTCTTGGTAGCCCTCATCTGTGGATTCCAAGAAACTGCCTCCGAGACAATGATGGATTTTCTAAGAATGATTATCTAATTACACATTGCTCACCTCAACTACTGTTGAAGTAGGAAATCTCATCTTCCATCCTGCCCCTCCCTGCACTGTGACTCCACCAGTATCCAAGTGGGACATGAACTCAATCATTGCACAAATTCCTCTTCATTTATAAGACCCCACAATAATCAGAGATCTTGGTAGTTCACTCATTTTATGGTCATTTTCCTTCTCCCTGACCAGGCAAGGGCTCAACTAGAACAAAGTGTAGGATTTTCTTCCCAGCACTATACAGGAGAAGCAAGATTAGGGGTTCAAAACAATTATCAATTACCACGGCATAAGACAAGCCACAGATAGAAGACACTTTGCTCTACACAGAACTAAATAATCAGCATTACTTGAGAAAAAGGAATGAAATAAGTAAAATCTAAGAAACATAGGAGTGCAGCAAAATAGAGAGATAAAAACAGTAATATGTTGAGAAAGACATTTAAAAAGGTACCAAAAGCTGGGTGGTAGTGACAAAAGAATTTAATGCTAGTGTTCAGGAGGCAGATGGAAACTTGCATCTCTGTGGGGTTAGCACCAACTTGTTCCACAGATATGAAAGTTGTGCGGGACAGGCAGTAGAGCCAAAAGAAATGGGGTTCTCTAAAAACAATAAATAAAACAGGAGAACAATACAAAAAAAATCAATGATAGAAAGAGTTGGTTTTTGAGAAAATTAACAAGGTAGAGAACCTATATCCAAACTAAGTTACACAAAAAATATAGAGAAAACATGAAAATTAAAAAATCCAAACAAAAAGCAGTACATAACAATAGACACAAAGGGAAATACATGACAATTTTAAGGTCATATTTTGAAAACCTATACTCCACAAGATTTGAAAAATTCAAAGGATATGGACAAATTTCTGGGATAACTGTGCTACCAGAATTAAATCAAGAATAGACAAGCACCCAAGTTGATCTATAACAACTAACAAAGTAGGAGTAATAAATGAAAAGCCTTCTAACTATAAAATCCCAGAGCCAGATGTCTTCTTCAGAGAAGAAGCTCTACCAAGGAAATTCATGGAAGAGCTAACATTAAAATACTAGAAATTGTTCCACACAATAGAAAAAAAGGTTCATGGCTCCAAACTCTTTTATAGGCTACAATCACCTTGATACCCATCCACACAAAGACATAAATAAGAGAGAATATTACAGACCAATGTCCCTCATGTGCTATTGGAAAAAAAGTGCCCAAGAAAATATGGGAAAACTGGATCCAAGAATATGTCAGAGAAATCAGCGCCACCATGATCAAGAGACTTCATCTCTGGCTTGAAGGGGATTGTTTCCACATAGGAAAATATATCAAATATACCACTATATAAACAAACTGAAAATGAAAAAGTATCGCGATCATCTCCCTAGATGAAGAAAAACCTTTTGAGAAAAATTCAACATAATTTGCAATGTAAAGGTCTTGGGGAGACTCGGGGATAACAGGAATTTATGTAGACATAATAAAAGCAATATATAGTAAACTCTGATAGCAAATATCAGCTGAATTGTAGAGAAAGCTTTAAGGTGATCTCTCTAAATCAGGAAAAGTCTAGGCTTGCCCTATTTCTCCCTATCTATTATTATTGTAATTGAAGGGCTAGCTAAAGAAATAAGACAAAGAAAATGAGTTGAAGGGGATGCAAATTGGTAATGAAGAACTCAAACTTTCTCTAATTTCTGTTGATATGATAGTTTACATAAGCAACAAAAATTCTACCAGTGTTTCTCCTACAGCTGAAAAAGCCATTCAGTAAAAAATATGAGGATATCTAGATTAAGAAATTAAAAAAATCTGTAGCCATTACATATTCAGTCAACAAAGAGGGTTGTTAAAGAAATCCGAGAAACATCACCCTTCACAATAGCCACAAACAACATAAAGTATCTTGGGGTAACACTTACCTAGCAGTGAAAGACCTATATAATACTTAATTTTTGTCTTTAAAGAAAATAGCAGAAAATGTAAAGATGTCCGGCCGAATCTCATGGATAAGTAGAAAACACAAAAAAATGGCAATTTTACCAACAGTGATCTACATATTCAATGCAATCGCCATTAAAATCCTTTGACAATCTTTCAAAGACCTTTGAAAGGATAATATTCTACTTATATTGTAAACCAAAGAAACCGAATAGTAAAAACAACCTGTATAATAAAAGGAACTTCATGAGGGATCATTATCCCTGAGTTTAAGATCTACTACAGAGCTATAGTCCCACAGAAAACAGCCTGGTAATAGCACAAAAATAGACAAGTACCTCAATGAAATCAAAAGAAAACCTGATTAACCCACCCCACATACAACAAAACAGCCGAAAATGCCAATGGGATGAGGGAAAGCATCTTTAAAAAATGCTGAGTAAGGTTTTCTGGCCTGCAGCTGGTCTTGTCCCACAGCTGTGCCAGCACCAATTAATATACAGAGACTCTGTATTTGATATAACGCTGTTGGCCAGGTACTAGTTTTCTTATCAACTAGCTATGTCTTGGCGATTAGCCCATTTCTGTTGATCTATGTAGTTTACATGTGGTCTCTCTATTACCTGGGAAGAGGGCAGGCATCTTTTCACCCCCAGCTCTCCATCTTGCTTCCTCTCTCTTCCTCCTTCCTCTTTCCTCCTTATCTCCCTAGTCCCACCTATCTAGCTTTCCTATTGTCCAACAGTGCTTTATTCACTAACCAGTATGAGAAACATATTTTCAGAATGACATCTCCCATCAAAATGGTGCTGGGTACAACTGGATGATGGACCAAACTGCAGCCCACAAACTGGGATTTTCACCAATCCTATACCAACAAAGGCTGATCTCCAAAATATACAAAGAACTCAAGAAACTAGTCAACAAACACCAAATGACTCTATTAAAATGGGCTACAGAATTGAATAGATAAATCTCAATAGAGGAGAAATAAAAAAATGATTTAAGACACTTAAGAAAGTATTCAACATCCTTAGCTGCCAAGGAAATGCCAACTAAAACACCTTTGAGATACCATCTTACTCCTGTCAGAATTGCTAAAATTAGAAACAGCAATGCCAACTTATGCTTGAGGAGGATGTGCAGAAATGGGTACACTCCTCCACTTCAGGTGGAACTGCAAACTTGTACAGCCATTTTGGAGACTAGCATGGCAGTTTCTCAGGACAATGGGAATCAGTCTATCATGAGACCCAGTAATCTCCCGCTAAGTACATTCCCAAATGATCCCAATCCATGCAACCAAGACTTGTACTCACATATGTTCATAGCAATATTATTTATAATAGCAAGAACCTTGTATCAACTTAGATGCCCCTCAACTGAAGTATAAATAAAGAAGATTTGCCCCATTTACAAAATGGAATACTACTCTGTGGGGGTGGGCAGAAACAATGGAATCTTGAAACTCACAGACAAGTGGAAGGAACTTGAAGAAACCATCCTGAACGAGGTATCCCAATCACAGAAAGAGAAACATGGTATGTATTCACTCATATGTGGATTTTAGACATATTGCAAAGGCTCACCAGCCTACAAATCAAACTGCCAGAGAAACTAGGATAGAAGGAGGATTCTAACAATTTTACATAAGGACACTCACAGAAGCAGGAAGGACAAGGTCCTCAGAGCATATGGGTGGGTATTTGGTGGGTAGTGAGTGGAGATGGAACTAGCACAAGGAAAATGGGAGGAGAGGAAAGATTGTGGGTCTAGGAACATTTGGTCAGGGGAGGAATAGACTTAAGAGAAGAGAGAAGAGAGAAGAGAGGAGAACGGGAAGAGGAGAGAAAAACAGAGAAAGAGACTATAAAAGAGGGGAGCCATTATAGGTTAAAGAGGAAATAGAACCTAGAAAAATGTACCGAGCCCTACAAGAATGACTCCAACTAACAATTTGAGAAACAGTGTAAAGGCTAACATAAATTCCTTCCTGGCAATGAGATCAATGAGTAACTTATCCACCATCATGGAGACCTCATCTGTAGCTGATGGAAACAGAAGCATACATGCACAACTAAACACTGAGCCGAACTGGAATCCTTATGCAGATAGGGAGGACGAGACCACATTGCAGAAACCCAAAGACACAGCTGGTTTGAACAAGTAGGAGCTTATGGGGGGCCCCAGACTTATAGCTGGGAATCCAACATGGGACTGCACAGACCCCCTGAACATGGGTCTCAGCTAAAAGTCCTTTGCAGTCTAAGGGTCTTCAGCGAGTGGGACCAGGAAGTATCCCTGTTGCAAAAAGGACATTGGGGGGAAAATCCCCATGGAGCGATACTCCATTAACCTTGAGACAGGAGAGACATTTTAGTGTCTACTTAAAATGACTTGAAGGATTTAGATGACCCCTCCTGGAAGGCATCCACCTATGTGTATAGTGTTGGTTGGATGGGAGAGAGAGAGTGGCTGTGGGCCCAGGAAGTTGGGAGGGGAAAAGGAGGGTGGGGAGTAAGTTGGAGGGGAACTGGTTTGATAAGTATAATAAAAAATTTTTACAAATTAAAAACATTAAAAAGATACCAATGTAATTTTCAAAAAACAAAGTTAACATACTTTAATAATTTAAAAGTTTTACCTCATTGACTTTGAAATATCACACATCCACAGAGAACATCACTTCCAGCACAAGTTCTAATAGATCTTAATAATAAAAACTCACAGTAATCTAACAGGGGGAGGGGAAGGTGAAAACTGAAGGATCACAGATTCAGAGCATCTGGCTTCTAGAGTTGTTATCTCTACCTATTCTCAGACAAGCAATGTGTTTCTGTCCTCACACTGTCTCCTCAGATTGATTGCTATTGCTTTGATCCCTCAGACTAACTTCTCAATCAAAATCATCTCACTGCATGCTCTTCTCGCTCCTCTAACTTATCTTCCTCTCTCTGTCCAGCCATGTCACTCCCATCTCCAAATCCCTGCTGCTGGGATTAAAGGCCTGATTCCCATATCCTGGGACAACCTTAGTGTGAGCTGTTTTTCTTTTAGACAGACTTAGTATGTGTCTAACTAGTGACAAAGTGTGTGTGTCTAACTACTGATTTAATATTGTGGATAACTAGTGACCTAGTGTTGGTAGCTAACTAGTGACTTAGTTGTGTAGTTGACTAAATACATAGAAATACATAGGTGAATGGCTAACTACTATCTCAGTGTGTGTGTGTGTGTGTGTGTGTCTGACTATTTTCTTGGTGTTTGTGACTAGCTAGTAAATTAGATGTGTGGCTGACTAGTCACTTAGAATGGTTGGGTAAGTAGTGATATATTGTGTGTAGCTAACTAGAGACATAGTAACTGTGGCTAACTAGTAACCTAGCTTTGTTGCTAACTAGTGACTTTGTCAATGTGGTTAATTACTGCTTAGGCATGTAGCTAAATAGTAACTTAGGTGTGTAATTAAATACTCTCTTAGTGTGTGTGGCTAAGTACTGCTTTATTTGTGTGATGGACTTATGGCTTAGTTTTTGTGGCTAACTAGTGACATAGGTATGGGACTGACTATTGATTTAGGTATTTGTCTAACTAGTGACTTCATTGTGTGGCTAAATAGTGAGTTAAGTATGTGGCTAACATGTGGCATGGGGTGTGTGGGTACTAGTGAGCTAGTATGTGTGGCTAATTAATGGGTTAGTTTGTGGCTAACTAGTGACTTACACTTAACTACATGTGTTGCTAAATAGTGACTCCGCTCAGTAATCTGATTGTTAGGAACTAGCAGCCATTTGACACCCCCCCCCCCAACCTGATGATGGGCATGCCCTCATGGCCATGCCATCGCTAAGTCAGCTTTTCCTGAGAGCTCAAGCTTTACCTGGCTGCCACAGGACTCAGTTACACATGTGCAAGCCTCCCTTTTAAAGCAAGTACGCCACACCCCTCTCTATCTCTCTCCTGCTTTCAGTTGGCCAACAGCTACCCCTCTTTGTCTCCCTTCTCTCAACAAACTCCACATGGGCGCTGAGTCTCGTGTTTGTGGTTTTTAGGCATTAGCTGCATAGCAAAAGAACAACATTGTTTCTGAAACCCAGGCAGGCTCTCCTTGAGGGTCACTGGCAGCTGTTTGGTGTTGGGCCTCCAGCCAGAAACACTCAGGATCTTGTTTCTGATACCAGCGTTCCACCACCCCCCCCATTCACTGGAAATACCACCCCACACAGGCTTCAATTAGGTTAGGTACCCTTTTACATTTTAACCCAATTCCTTAAGGTCAGGTACATTCCATGGGTGGAAGACATACTGCCCAGTGTGGTATATCGGCTCTGCTCTCAGACTGCTGAATCTTTCCTGCCTCTGTTGATCCTGGCAATGTTTTTGAATAACGCTCTGCCATTCTCGCTTATTGTGTGGCCACACTCTTGGGCTGATGAGTTCCAAGACTGCATGGTCACTTTCACTCCACCCATGGGGAATAAACCGACCAAGGAAATATCGCCCACCACTCCACTGGGATGCCTGATAGAAAATTTAAAACCCTTTCACTTAATGCCACTTGTAAAGTCACCCAGACTTATTTACCTTTGTACTGAAAAGTAGCCTAGATATCCCCTAGAAAATAATTTAAATTGGCCACGTAACAGCTCTCTAGATCCCAATATTTTATGGGATCTTTCAAATTACTGCCAGGGAACAGATAGATGGAAGGAGTTTCATATATATATATATATATATATATATATATATATATATATATATCTGCTGAACAATCTCTTTCCCTAAACTTGTTTCGGTTCTCTTCCCGGCATGCTCAAATTCTCCTGCCTGCCCCAGCTGCAACCTGTCTCAGCATGGTGGGCTGGGCTGAGGCAGCATCTGCTCAAGACAAAATTATATCTGAAAACTTTACTATTTCTTTCAGCTGTTGGGAATATGTTTATGGCAGCCACCATCTTGACCATGTGGCCTAGCTTTACCCACCATGGTTCTTCTTTCTGCTACATCAGCCATCTAGGCAGAAAAGAGTCTAGCCAGCTTCTGCCGCCAACAGAACCTGTAAGTCATTTACCGTTTGCCTTTTATTCTTTGTCTGTAATATCTTTTTTCTCTGACTATGTTATACATAGCTTCACACACTGGTCCTTCTCAATTTACCCAGTCCTGAATAATATATCTGTACATTGGATTTCAACTTAACTTTATGTAAATGTAAGCTAACTTCATACAACTGAAATTCATCTGTTCTAAGTCTCAAATATTTCTAAATTATTATGTGCCTTTAAATGGTGGAAGTTTCAGGACTGAAAAACAGGAAGCGGCACCACAGGAAGCTGGGAAATGGAGTCCTGGAGCCTCAGAGACCAGAAGATGTTTAGGAACTGAAAAGATCCAAACAAGCCCAGCACATGCTGGGAACTGTAGTTAGGGGCCTTGAAGTCCAGAAGAGAATATCAAGGGGAGAAAAGAAAGAAGCAGCCACACAGCATGCTGGGAAGTGCAGTTCTGGACCCCAAAGTTTTTAACCGGAAGTCCATTCATAGAAACGCGGACACAAATCATGCTGGGAAATATAGTCCTTGGCTGCCAAAGATGAAAATAAGAAGTCCCTGGGCAGGGAAGCAGGAAGTGGCCACAGAGGATGCTGGGAAATGGAGTCCTGGGCCTCCAAAAACTACAAACTGGATGTTTCTTTGCTGAAAAACAGAAAGCCACCGCAGAGCATGTTGGGAACTACAGTCCCTGGCTGGTACAGATGAAAACCGGAAGTCCCTGGGCATAAAGGCAGGAATCGACCGCACAGGATGCTAGGAAATGCAGTCCTGGACATGAACATCCAGACCCAGAAGTCTCTGGGCAGGGAAGCAGTAAGCAGCCGCATAGGATGCTGGGAAATGCAGTCCCAGCCACAGCAGTTACAAAAGTTCCTGATGGCCTTGGCTCAGGTCATCCTTGGCTGCGATCTGGGAGCAGAAGTAGTCATGCCCCACCCTTGATGATTGACCTGAGTCTCTACTGCCAGGGTTTCCCCTTGCCAGGAAGTCCCGCCCCTGGCTTGCAGCCTGCCCCTCTACCTTTATGAAGATAGCTGACATGGCCCCGCCCCAGTCAGCCTGTAGATCACACCTCAGCAGACCTCATGGCCCAGAGGCAGGAGGTGGGGTCTGTAGTGATTGACAGCTGGAGGGGCAGGGCCTGCAGTGACTGACATCACAAGGGCCTGGAGGGGTGAGTTCTGTGATGTCACAGGGGCCACACTCATCATCCTCAGGGTTTTTACTCTTTTAACCTGCTCACCATGGCCACCGCCCTCTGGGTCCTAGCATTGCTGCTTGGTAACCTAAGAGTTTGGTAGGAGATTCCTGCCATGCCCAGCTGAGGGTGGAGATGGTGAGGGTAGGGAAGGAGGGCACTTCCTGCTCACGGTCACAATTTCCTGTGATGTCATTGCCCGGACCAAGTCCTGTCTGCACCATAGGTAATACCCAGACCCCGGCCCTGCCCTCGGGGACCCTAGGAGAGAAAGTGGGGAAGGGCCTGGTGTGGTTGAGGGCAGGGCCTGGAGAGGGTCACTGATTGTGACCTTGGACACTGTGACCTCGGGGTAGGGGATAGGTGAGCCAAGGTAGTCCTGAAGAGGTGGGGCCTGATGCTGAGCAATAAAACCCTGCCACTCATTTAAATATGCAAATGAGGCTACTAAACTGTTATGTAAAGGATGCACTAGTAATTTTGATTATGCAAATAAGCACAGTGCCTGAAAATCTGGAAGTCTGATTGGGGCTTCACATTTCAGTATGTAAATGAGCAAACCGCAGTTTCGGAAATACACTTTAATATGCAAATTTGTGCTGCTTTGCATGCTTTTGCTATGCAAATGAATGCAAGTATTCCCATCTGTTTGGGACTTTGACCTGCAAATAAATGCAGGTTAGGTCATTTGGAGGTGTGGCTATGCAAATTAACCCCAGCTGTTTCTGTACTTGATGTCTTCTGAGTCTCCAGGCAGCTCTTGAATATGCAAATCAGAGTGCGGGCAGGGGGTGGGGCCTCCCCTGACCCTGCTCCTGATGTCAAATGTCCATCACAGGCATCTGATGGTGAAGCTGCTCATGCAGGACCCAGTGGGGGCAAGGGCAGGGCCCATGGAGATGGTGAGGGCGGGGCATCAGGAGGGGCGGGGCCACAGGGGCGGGTTTAGGTGTACTCCCCTCGGTGGGCCTGTCCCCCTAACCCTGCCTCCACACACCTCACCCCATGTCCTGTGTCCTAGCACTGGGAAGTGATGCACTTGAGGGAAGCTTGCTCTGTCAATCAAACACAAGGCACCAAGGGGATCATAGGAAATGGGTCAGTGCTTCACAAACTCACCAGAAGTCCCGCCCCTTCAGTCACTCTCTCACCAGAATTCCCGCCCGGACAGTCACTCACATACTCACTCTCCATCTACAATCCTCATTATTGGGGTGTGGCCGGACGCTGGCTGACAGGGACGTGTGTTCCCACATCCGGGAAGATGGCAGCCAGCTCACGCATGCAGCAGTTGAGTGGAAACCCCACGGCATTGAAGAAATCTCCTTCCACGCGCTCTGCTAGGGCACCGCCTCGCGCCTGAAGCCTGTAGGCGCCAGCCTTGTCCCTGGGTGCAAGGCAGGGACGAAGTCACACCAGGTGCCATGCTCAGCCACACCCACACCCGCTGGGGACAGCTCTTCCTTTTCAGGCCTCACTTCCATGTTTCCTGGCCCCACCCACCCCACCCCACACCCACTCACAGAGGCTCCCCCGCTCTCCACGTACTTCGCACAGCAGTGGCTCCGATAGCCGCAAGAATGTCACACGGGTCTCTTCCTGGAACAGTGACACTTCTGCTTCTGCTTCTGGGTCCACTTCCGCCTCTGGGGCCTCTGGGCATGTGGAACTCGGCTCCTGGAACCGCCTCCGCCACAGTGGCCTCACAATGGCCACGCCCGTGATGACACTGTGCTGCCTGCCACCCAGCCTGGGCGGGGCCAGGGAAGGTGGGACAGGGTGTGGTTTGCAAGGGGCGAGGCTGGGGTGGGCAGAGGCAAGAGCTCCATGCAGAGGCCCTGCCCACTCTGCCCTGGGTGGGTCTGCCCCGCCCCTTCAGGCCCTGCCCACCTGAGCAGCATCCTGTAGGCATCATCCTTGTCCTTTGGCTTCTCCAGTATGACACCCATCCGCAGCCTGCAGTGGGTGGGGCCAGACGCCAAGGGGGGCTGGGTCAGTGAGGGGCGGGGAGGGCAGGGCCGGAAGGAGCAGGGCCTCACTCACCACGATGGTGTCAGCTCCAATAATGACATCAGGAGGGTGCAGGTCCTAAAGGGCAGAGGGCGGGGTGCATTGTAGATCAGAGTACTAGAACTTTACTCTCTAGAGATAAGATATAGGGCGTGAAAGACAAAAAAGTAAAGTTAGAGAAACGCCCATTTTAAATGAAGGACAGACTAAACTGGAAAGTTAACCCCTAGCAATATCTGTTCCTTGGAATCTGCTAACTTCCCCTCACAAGGCCCTGAGAAAACAAGATACCCAGAATTCAGACTGTCCCTCCTTTCTTGTGAGTCAGCAGGTGTTGAATAGGGTCTTTAAGAAACAAATAGATAACTGCACCTCCGGTTTGCCCAGAAAAGATTAATTAGAACACCCTGAGGCCCTAAGGTCTGTTGACCCTAATAGGGAGACCAGCCTCAAAGGGTCATGTACTCAATGGACAGAGGGTCCCACCCCCCTCCCTAAGCTTGGGGTATTTGCCTTTAAAAACACCTGTGCCGTGTGGAGGGGTGGAGGGAGGAGATGGCTTCTTCTCACTAGTCTGCCTGCTGGAGGGGCCCCTTTGCACAAATGTTTCCTGTTCATTAAAGCCTCTTGCATGTTGCAGCAACTGGACTGGACATTGAGTTCTTGGGGATACCGATGGAAACTGGGAGACTCCTCATTCTGAGGGTCTTACAAAGCTTGAATTTTTGAATAATGCAGATTGTTTAAAACTGCTCACTGAGTAAGATGTGCTGGCTAACAGTAGTGGTCATACACAAAAATCTTCCTAGCTCTATTCCTCTCTAAATTTTCAATTTTCCATGAAGAATACTCTTTTTATAATTTTGTGTTTGTTAAGTGGTTTTTCTGAGGTTCAGGAATAAAACTACTACAGTTACAGAGCAATGATCAACCTTTCTGATGAGAGAAAGAAAATTATCATATTTGATCTGGTACCTGCTTTTATTTCCTGACAGTTGGATGTTCCTGTACAACCCGGCCAATAACACCTCATGCTGCAGACTGCTCAGTGGGTGATGTGCCCCCATGGGTACCAAAACTCGATGACCATGTCAGGAGTGGCTTCGTATTGACAGAAACAAACACACTGGAGGCGGATTGCAACTGCTGCCATTTTTACTTTAGAGTATTGGGTTTTTATGCAGAAATTACAAGGAACAGATCTTTGGTCACAATTTACAGACATAGTATAAAATGCCAGTAATTCCTTTGAAGCATGAGATAAAAAAAAAAACACTTATTTTCACCTGCCTGTGGTCAGTGTACTAGAGATTTGGTTTACTGAGTTTAGAGAAAAGTCATTATCTCTGATCGGTAAACTGTTAACAGCTTTGATAAGAACTCTTGCATTGCTTTACTAATTTTAGAAGATAATCATAAACTTTTAACAGTATTTTTCCATCTTTTTTATTATTTATTTTTTATAACCAAGTCCATTTAAATGAAAACAAACATTTATAGACAATATTTGGGAATTTGGGCATCGTTCTTTCCAAACTACTTCCTGCTTGTAAGGGGTGCTCTCATGGGGGATTCTAAGAAGATGCTGAAATCCTGGCTGTAGTCTGTAAGGCTGCTTTGTCCAGCTGTTTTGAGTGTAGGCTCACTTGGTATTCTGTTTCAGGCGGTCTGGCTTGATCAAACCACATTAATATGGAAGAAATCCACAGCTTTTCGTTTTCTGTGGGAAAAAAATAGAAATCATTTTCCCCAGTAACTTGTCCTTGAACATAAATATTTGAGACAGAGCATAGTTTTTTTGTAATTTATTATTATACATGTCGATCCTAGTTCCCTCTCCCTTATTTCCCACCCTCCAAGTCTCAAGTTTTCTGTGCAGTGACATCTAATGAAATCTCAATCTCCAACATGGAAGTGATGTGAAACTTCCAAGTCTCCCACCACGTAAGTCTCTCAGAGCTGCTTCCTTGTTCACTGTCTCACCCACTCGAGCACCTTAAGCCTAGCAAACAGAGGCTTAAGAAAACAGCACATCAGCACTATGTACAGAGGTAATTTCCACCAGTAGAGGGAGCCCCCCAATGAGCCATTTACAGGGGCTCAGCCCAAATGGTCCAGGGGTGTTTTTAAACCTGAAAAGCACAAAGGGTAGGAGAGCTATCTGATCATTAACACCAGTCTCCACGGTCAATTTGGTGTAGGTCTCCTCAATGGTTTTATTTATACTTTCTACGTGAATTTTTGGGTTTGTATGCACAATGTAATTTTAATCAATCCCCAGTATCTTGGCCAGTGACTGACTTACCTGGGTCACAAAACCTGTACCATTGTCTGATTTTACTACCTTAGGTATTTTGAATCTTCGGAAAATTTTCTTCAGTAATTTTTTTTAGCCAAACAGTTGAGACAGTCCCATGCACATGAACAGTTGAAAAAGCATACCTGTTGCCTGTTAATGTTTATGGACTTCTCTTCGTCTAGCAGTACCACTGCCCCAGTCCTTTCTTTACCTTTTATGGCAGTGAACTGGTCATCATCTCCCCAGCCAGCAGGATGTCATTAAGATCTTTGCAAACTCCAGTCTCTTTAACCAACAGTTGATGGCAGTCATGAATCCCCGGTTCACCAGTCTCCACAGACAGAAGAGTGGTGGGATGAGGCTAGCTGGTGGAGCGAACACAATCCACTCAGTCTCTCAGTGAGAAGCAGGCTTTGGTGGTGGGTCACACGGGCATTGGTCATCATCAGTTGGCGGCTGCCAGACAATGCTCTCCAATGCATGGGGGCTATTAATGTTGCTTTATGCCCCAAAGTCAACTTGTCAGCAGTGATATCTTTTTGATAGACAGGCCCTCCCCCTTGCTACAGGATCAAGCTTCTTTGACAGATAAGCAACTGGTCTGTTCCAAGGCCCTAGGGATTTGGTTAAAACTCCCCAGGAGACCCCCTTATGCTCATCCACATAAAGGGTAAAAGGTTAGTTACATCAAAAGGCTTAGAGCCGATGCTTTCAGCTGGGCCTTTTTAATGGCATCAAATGCCTCCTGGTGCTCTGGGGGTCCAGGAGAATTTTTTTCCTTAGTCAGCTTGCAAAACCCAGATGCCTCCAGAAATTCTCCTACTTGCCTGGCCATCGTTGGGGGAATTTTAAACCCTTGGGACATTCAGCTCTAGATGAGCTGCCTAGTTCTGCACGTGTCAGTGTCCTTCCATTCAAAGGCAAAAGGCAGTTGGCTGGTGGCTCGAACGAGTGGGGTACCCGGCCCATGCCAAGGTCCACTGTTCTTCGGGTAGTCCATGAATTACCTTGGGCATTGGGAGGGGTTCCAAACCCCGTCTCCCTTTAATTTTATCCTTTCTTAGGGCTAGGACCTTCGAGACCTTGTCTTCTTGGGACAGTCATTTGCCAAGTGTCCTTTTTCTTTACAATATGCACACTGTTCCTCCTTGTCAAGTGGAGTCCTGTTGCCCAGGTTCCCTAGCCTGTTTTAAATTTCCTAACTCTCTCTCTCTATTTTTTTCCTTTAACCACTGCAGCCAAGGTATTTTAGTGAAATTCTTTTCCTGTCTTCTGTCACGCTTTTTCTCTGCTCTCTGTCTCTCTTCTGTCTTTCGTTTCTCTCCTCTTCTCTGTCCCTTCAATACACTTTCTCTGTCTCTTAACTCTTCCAGTCTCTGGAGTTTCTTCCTAATATCTGGGGCCCAATTTCCCCATGAAGACCAGAGCCAGCGAAGCTCTCTGGGCTTCTGAAGTAGTGTCAAAAAGTGCTCTCTTTAACTTAGCCAAATTGGTGGGCCATGTCGCGGCATCTCAGAGACCTGCCACCAGAGCCTGGCGATAGATTTTTAAGGTCTCCCTACCTTCAGCAGTGTTGAAGTCCCAACTGGGGCACCTCAAAAGGAATCCCAAGTCAATCTTTTTTTTTTTTTTTTTTTTTTTTTCAGCTGCGCTGGCCGCCCATCGGCCCCAGGGATATTTTTCTAGCCTCAAGCAGAAATTGTTGATAATCATCTCAAATAGCCTAGAGAGAGAACATAAGGAACTCCAAAAAAGGGGGTGGTTAGTTTTTCCAATTACAAAGATCTGGGGAGAAGGGTCAGCCCTGGAGGCTGATGTTGGGAACCAAACATGTGCAGTGGCAGGGTCATAAGTCATATCCCTGTCCCTCCATTCCAGCATGGATCTGCCCAGGCCATTCGCGGCCATGGCTATTCAGCTGAAGCTCAGCCCCAGTGGCTCTGGCTGCCCTGCCACATTCCTGAGGGCAGGGGATGAGCACGCTCATTGTCTAGCTGGGTCTCCAGCCCTGCTCTCCTGTGGATCTAAAGTCAAACTTAGGTGGGGTAGTTAGTTTTTGACCCATGGGGAGAATAGAAATGGACATAAACAGTATGAACAGAAGGACACAAAAAACACAGAACAATCCGACAAAGAGGACAAATCCGCGCGGCAGAAAAACAGTGCCCAAACCAAAGTTACAAAGCGGGAGGGAAGCAAGTCCAGAGGCCTGCTGTCCCCTGGAGAAGAGAAACTTCGTCTCCTTCCCTCCTCCAAACAACCCTGGACTTCATCCAGGGTGGGACCAAGGGTCTCAGGACACATCTGCTTTCCCCTGTAGTCCTATAAAAGTCCTGTGCAGGCCAGGCAAAGATTCAAATACTCGAGTCAAAAACACATAACATACAAGTCTTCTGAAGGCTAGGCACAGATTCAAGTACTCGAGTCAAAAACATGTAGCATCAGATGCATCAGGCATACATCAAACATATAGGTTGCGAGCTCTTTCTTACCCCAACTGGCAATGGAATTGAGACTGGGGGTCGACCGGATCTTGGTGGAACTTCCAAAATGTAAGACCCTCAGAATGAGGAGTCTTCCAGTTTCGGTCGGTACCCCAAGAACTCAATGTCCAGTCCAGTTGCTGCAACACGCAAGAGGCTTTAATTTACAGGAAACATTTGTGCAAACGGGCTCCTCTGACACGCAGGCTAGAGAGAAGCCCCCCTCCCCTGGGCCCAGGTGTTTTTTAAAGGCAAACTCACAATCTTAGGGAGGGGGTAGGACCCTTTGTCCATTGAGTATATGACCCTTGGAGGCTGGACGGTCTGCTATTAGGGTTAACAGACCTTAGGACCTCAGGGTGTGCTAATTAATTTTGTCTGGGCAAGCCAGAGTTAAAGCTATCTCTTTGTTTCCTAAAGACACTATTCACCACCTGCTGACTCACAGGAAAGGAGGAGCAGTGTGAATTCTTGTTATCTCAGGGCCTTGTGAGATGAAGTTTGCAAATTCCAAGGAACAGATGTTGGTTTCCAGGTTTAACATTACTGTTTTTGTCTTCCAAGATCATCTCATAGAGTTAAAAGTTATTTCTTATGCAGTACCTTTGGTTCTGTGTACATGAAGAGAAGATTGAGAACACTGGGGTGGACACTCACTCATTCCCAATCTGTCTGTAACTCTTAATCCCCCCTCCCTCAATTTTCACTCCCTTTCCATCTCTCTGTCTCTCACTTCTCTCTCCCATGTTGCAGATCAAATCAGAAAGTCAGGGACTGCATCCTCCTGAGCTGGATCAACTCCACAGTTCTTTATTATCATCTGTTTATGTTGTTCCCAAATAATAAACTCATTTATCATTTGTCTTCATTCTATTGAACTCAGTAACACACCATCTCTACATGAATCAATTTTATTTATTAAGACTAAAGTCAAGTGTGATGTCTCACATGTTCACAAAATTATACGCATGATGTGGGTTTTCTCTTCCAAGATTGCTTCCCTATTACCTGATATCAAGATGATAAAAAAAGGATTTAAAATATGTACCAGGTAAGAAATACAGATGAACAAAATTATGAAAAGTTCATTGCTATAACCTATATCCATTTTCTGAGAACATACTGTAGTTCCTCCTACAGGAATACTCAAGGGTGTAACCGCTTTTAAAAAACCATAATCAGTCAGAAACTCACACACTGACGTCACATAATTAAAATTAAATGGAATCTCTGAATAGATTTCAAAGTGCGAATATTTTCTCTTAAGAGGACTGATTTGTGTAACCCACATGTTCTTCAAAGGTTTCCTACAACATGATTTGCTTTATGTAAAAGAAAGCAAGCATGAAGGGTTGGGCTTATGGAAGTCAATCAATCTGAATGAGGTTTTTGTTTAAATAAAGACAAGTATTACAATGAAACAGGGTTCCCTTATCAGTGAATTCCTAGGGCTTTTGTCCACGTGACTTTGCTTTTAAGAGCAAAACAGAGATATTGCAATGCTTGAACTGACTGTTCAAACTTTTCCGATATTCTTCTTTCCAGAATCCTATGTAACACAATGTGTGTTGGCTGACGATCATACCACATCCTTTCTAGTAAGATTCCTTTCTATAAGAGTTTTCTTTGGACCACAAAGATTATTGCGATAAGTAAAGTGCACAACTTTACCACAATGCTTACATGTACAGGGTTTCCATACACTATGATTTTTTTGTGTGTGATTATAAAGACTAATGATACATAGAAAGGATTCACCACATGGGATACATTCAGTGTCTTTCAAGTATGCATTTCTTATGACTTAAGAGATGGCTGGGATGTGCAAATGCTTTACCATACTGATGGCATTCATAAGGCTTCTCTCCAGTATGTGTTCTTGTATGACTTTTAAGCACATGTGTTGGAAAAATTTTATGACTTTGATTATAATCATAGGGTCTCTCTACAGTATGTGTTCTTTTATGATGTATCAGATGGCTGTGTCATGTAAAAGATTTACCACATTGCTTACATCCATAGGGTTTCTGCCCACGAGGTGTTCTATGATGAGACTAGAGAGTACTGACACGGGAATATGCTCTACCACATTGATTACATAATAGGGTTTCTCTCCAGTATGTGTTCCTTTATGACATACTAGAGTGCTGTGATGTGAAAAAGCTTTACCACATCGATTACATACATAGGGTTTTTCTCCAGTATGTGTTCTTATATGTATTTTAAGCTGAGCATTCCTTCCAAATGCTTTACATCATTGATAACATTCATAGGGTTTCTCTCCAGTATGTGTTCTTATATGTTTTTTAAGAAGAACATTACTTGCAAATGCTTTACCACATTGACTACATACATATGGTTTCTCTCCGGTATGTGTTCTATGATGATAATGGAGACTGCTGACACATGAAAATGCTCTACCACATTGATTACATTCATAGGGTCCCGGTTTCTCTCCAGTATGGGTTCTTTTATGACACACCAGAGTGCTGTTTTGTGAAAAAGCTTGACCACATTGATTACATGCATAGGGTTTCTCTCCAGTATGTGTTCTTATATGTATTTTAAGCTGACCATTACTTGCAAATGCTTTACCACATTGATTACACTCATAGGGTTTCTCTCCAGTATGTGTTAATATATGACTTTTAAGCCACCCATGTGTTGTGAAAGCTTTACTACATTGATTACATTCATAGGGTTTCTCTCCAGTATGGGTTCTTTTATGACACACCAGAGTGCTGTTTTGTGAAAACGCTTTACCACATTGATTACATGCATAGGGTTTCTCTCCAGTATGTGTTCTTATATGTCTTTTAAGGTGACCATTACTTGCAAATCCTTTACCACATTGTTTACATTCATACAGCTTCTCTCCAGTATGTGTTCTTTTATGTTTTTTGAGATGACTGCATAGGGGAAAAGAATTTAACACATTTTTTACAGTCTTGTGTTTTCTGTCCCGTATGCGTCCTAATATGTCTTTTAAGCATAGTATGTCTTGCAAATAATTTACCACATTGAATACATTCATAGGTTTTCTCTACCATTTGAGTTCTTTCACAGAGTTGGAAGAAACTGTGACATTCAGAGACTTCACCATACTGAAGACATCTATATGGTATCTCTCCAGTATGAAATTTTTCCAGCCTTTGAAGATGCCTGTAACATAAAAAGTTTTTCACACATTCATTGCGTATATTCACAGGATTAACAACTTTATGGCTTCTTTCATTCCAGCAAGGATAATTAGCACATGTAAAACTTTACCACATGCATGATATTAAGAAACAGTATATTTATAAAATAAATTTATAACTTGGCCAATTGTGAACAAGAATCCGATCTTAAGTTTTACATTTATAATGCTTCCCTCATGAGGTGTTGTTTTGTTTTCTTTGAAGATACTTGTGATTCAGAGTAAGAGCTTTTATTTCACGGGCCACATTTATGGCATCTATTTACATGAGAATTCTCACATAATTGAAAAGGACTGAAAACAACTCAGAGCTTTAACATACTTATTGCATTTATCAGTTTTTCCACAGTATGAATTATTCTTCATTGGCCAAATATACCAGTAAAAATGGAAGCATTCACCCATTCCAATTGTCATTGGGATTTACTTCAGTGGGAGTTTGTTCATATCTTTCAGATGATGTTGGAATACTAATAAATTTTAAACTTCTTTCACACTCAACAAATATCCTCAAAGTGGGGGCTAGTAATCATCTTTCATTTCTTCTCAATGTCCTAAGAGAGAGACGTATGTTGCTTCTTTCCACATTCTAAATTCACATGGCTTGCATTTAGAGTATCATATCGTCTTTATTTTTCCCTACGTTTTCTGATACAGAATATCTCTGTGTAGGCCTGGCTAGCCTCGAACTCACTTTGTAGATCAGGCTGATCAGAAACTTAAGAGATCCACCTTGTTCTTCATCATTAATGCTGGAATTAAGGGCATGGGTCACAACTACCTAACTCAACATATGATATACTTATTAAAGTAAGAATAACAAAGAAAAAGTTTCCACTTTGCACTCATGCAATTTGATTTTCTTTTGCTCACAGACATGTGTGTCAGGGATTAAGGTTTCTCCACAAAAACCTTCTTGATACTCATGAACTGACCCTTTCTATATACATAGCAAAGTCACAAATATAGAAGTAATGCTTGATTAACTATACACATTTTTCTTAGAAAGTCTTGGACATATAATTATCACCTATACAAGAAATATATTGTTTAAAATATCTGAATATTATTAAACTCAACAGACTGGCATATCTGTATCATAGATCTCCAGGTGCTATAATTCAAATGGTGGTATCTGTGAAGGCATTGTTTCCTTCTCTTTTTACATGAATACCTTGCAAACACAGAAGAGCTACCTTTCACTGAGGTACATGGTTTTGTTAGAAAATGAGAACCATCACTATACTTTAAGCTGTGGTTTTTTCAACTTTGATCTTCTTAATTTTTTTTTAATTCGTTTTGTGTGTCTCTTCAATAAAATTTCCAGAATACATTAAAATATCTTCAGAGCCAAATTTGCATAAATTTACACGTGAAAATTTACCTTCTATGTCTTCTAGAATTTGGACAATGATCTTCCATGTTATGGTCATCCCAAATGTAGCCTGAAATAACAGAAAGTATACAATGTATTATTGTAAATTGTACAAAACTTAAATTAATAACTTTAGTGAACCTTAGAACCATGCTTCATTCAACCAAGTTTCCTTTTCCTCAATCAAAATTACAGAATAGTATCAATAACCAAGAAATATTTGGTCCCTTATTTTAAAACATGAAGGAAATTTCAATCTTACCTGTATCAGTGAGGTTCCTGTAGGTGTCCAGCATCACATCTCTGTAGAGACATTTCTGAGAAGGATTTAACAAAGCCCACTCTTCCTGAGTGAAATGGATGTACACATCGTCATAGGTCACTGCCACCTACAATAACCCAAACATGTTTGACAAAGAAATATGATACTCACAATGTAAATATAAACAACTTTGACAACATACTCATGTAAGTCTGGAGCCTTGCACACTTATTTCATGACATGGACATTATAATGCATTCACATGATCCATTTAGTAGGAAACTGAATAGGAGGTTCACATGCGACATTTCTTGGCCCTTTAATTAGCATATAGCCCTGAGAAAGAAATCCCTATAAAAAGACATAAAGGAAGTGGCAAGCTACCAGAACAACACTACTGAGAACACATCAGAAATAAATTGTACAATAGGCACAGCCTATCACAGAAATACTGAAGGACCTTGAAACAACATCTGTCTTTGTTAGGTTTTCATTGCTGTTAAGAGATACCATGGACCAGCGCAACTCTTACAAAGAAAAGTTTTAATTGAGGTGTCACACTTAAAATTTCAGAGCTTCAGTTAATCATCATGGCAGCAGGCATGTCAGCATGCGTGCTGCTGCAGTCCTTGATGTTATAGTCCTTACAGCATTACTCAGAGGCAACAGGGAGTTGTCTGACACACTGGGCAGTATTCTGCGAATAAGAAACCTCATGTCTGATCCTACAATGATGTGATTCTTCTAACAGGGAGAAGGCCACTCCAACAAAGCCACACCACATCTTTCACTAGTGGGAACTCACAGAATATTCACTTACAGCTGGAGGACATTCATGTCAACAAACTGGACCCTCTGAAAGTAGTAAACACTTAGGTGACTTGATCTGTTAGGGGGCCCCTGAAAGTGAAACCATGATCCATCCCAGTTGCTTGAACTGTGTTTTTGGAATCCGCACCCTATAGTGAGATACTTTGCTCAGTCTTGATAAACAATAGAGTGATTTGGTCCTTCCTCTGCTTTGTATGCCAGACTTTGGTGAGTCCTGAATGAGGGCATTACCCTCTCTGACTACTAAAGGGTGGAAGGGAAGGGAGAGAAATTGGAGAAGAAGATGGGGAGGAAGGGAGTGTATGGTATGTAAAATGAAAATAAAACTTTCAATGAAACTTAAAAAATGAAACATTACATTATTAGAATCATGTACTAAAAGTGACTGGTTTTGCGCTCATTGTTTTTTAAGTAACAAAGATTTTGAAAACAAATTCATTCCTAGTTTTTGTATATTCAGATTGTGTGTGAGAGATGTTTCCCATGTGTGCTTATTACATACCATAGTAGAGGTTGTCAGAAACACTGCATCTGGAGGTGAGGTTGTATTGAGCCTAGAATTTTGGGTTTGGGGGTATGAACTCAGGTCATCCCCAAGTAGAATATGTGCTGTGCCACCATCCAAGACCCATTGAACTTTTTAGGAAAAACAGTAAATGGCATTTCCAGATTGAAAACAATAAGAATAACAGAGAGTACATGAAGAGAAAAGTAAATGATCAATGAGAACTTGGTGAGTTAATATTTATATTCTGTATGAGATAAATTTGCCACATTAATTGAATACAGTGCAAATTATATTCCTGACACTTTATAAGAGTATATCTGATTCGAAAGATTCAGGAAAATGGGAAACAGTTAGAATCTCTGGAGGATTACGAAAAACATAGTACACATATTGACACAGCATGGCTTCTATACCTAATATAAACATGCAGTGATTGAGAGGTGTACAATATTTGGGAAAGAACAAAGAGAGGAAGTGAAAAAGAAAAGAACAATAAGAGGTAAATACTGCCAACTTTACTCTCAAAAATACAAGAGAAACTCATCCAGATAAACTTAGATCTTGAGCAATGTTACTCAGCTTCCCATGATTCTATGTGTTCAGAACTTAAATACATAGACTCATACAAAACTCAAAAGGATATTTACACTGTTCCGTTTCTGACACTCCAGCTATTGATACTTGTTACTAATAGAGACACCCCACAGTCTAGAGCTTTCTATACGTATGGGGTAATCTCCTGCTATGATTCAGAGAATTATATTTTAATTTAATGAACAGTGTTACAAATTAATGAGTTCTGTTTATTAAATATATCCATAAATATAATTGGTATCCACAAATAATTTTTTAAGAAGCTTGGTCCCAAAAAACGACTGAGGACATACAGTCACTTAGTGTAAGAAGGAGTAATCAAGATGACAGAAGGGCATTGCCCATAGACATAAGAAATAAATTAAGAAATATGTGTGCAATGACAAATTGTGTTCATTTCTGGCTTATGAGCAAAGAGGAAAGAACCTACAACAGATGGTTACTTTTGTTGTTATTGTTGGGATTTTTTTTTTTTTTTGAGACAGAGATTCTCTTTGCAATAAAAACCCTTAGTTGTTTTAGGAATATCTCGCTAGACGTTGCTGGCCTTGATCTCACACAGATCAACTTTCCTGTGCCTGCTGAATGCTGGGATTAAAGGCGTGAATCACCACAATCTCGCTCCTAAAACAAATTTTGCATTCAACATATGTTGCCTTCTTTAAGTACTTTGAATGTCTGACTAGTGACCGGATATTGCAAGTTATGCCAGTAAGGCAATATAAGCATTCAATAGAAAAGATAACACCATAAGTATTTCATAGTACAGGAGTAACATGAAACAGCGGGTCACATTTTACTGGCAAGTCCTGAGGGAGAAGTGTCAGAAGATGAGAAAAGAATGGAAGGCAGAAAAAGAAAAGATGAAAGGTAAGGTAGGGAGGTATTGCTTAAGCCATGCCATATTCTAGGTACATTTCTTATAAGGAATAGCTTCTTGTATACTACTTCCATGAGGAAACGGAAGGAAATTTGAGACTCTAGGAAGTGAGTGGGAGTTACCATTCAATGGGAAAAACTCAGGAGAAGGATACTCAAAAAGTGCAGTACAACGGGAACACAGGGATCTCCAAAACATCACCAACTAAGCCCACAGTAGCCATGGGACTAATAAACACAGCTCCATGTGGTGGGGATATTTGTGTTCTCAGAGTCTGAAGCAACCCCTCCACAAAGACACTGGCCCCAGACAATTGAATTTTCTCTCAAGAATCTTCCTTGTGTTAAAGGTGGAGTTCTACTTTATTCTTGATAGCTCAAGACCTGATAGAAACATCATAATTCTAGAAACCTTGGGTGTTATTGGCCCTGGGTTTCAGAAGGAACTATGTTCATTCTCCATGAGTGAAGACCTAAAGAGAAAGTCTTGCTTGCTTTGTCTAGCCCTCAACACATCACTGTTTTCTTTTCAAACAGTTTTCACCTGGGCTCATCTTGCCCATATGACAGAGCCATGATTTTATCTTGAAGAAAACTGGATGTTTATGGCACACCAGCACCTAATGTTCATTGGAACCCTGTAATACACCCTTGTACAGCTTGTAAAAGACCTAATTAATGGTATGGAGGTGGGCCTTGGGGGTTTGTAAATCATTGCTTTGCTAATTGACATGGATTGGATCCAAATATTTGGAGTATCCTGGGGAACAAATGTATATTATAGCATCCTATTCTGTAACATGCCTGGTTAGCACACAACTTAACTTTTTTCTATTTTTTTTTTTAAATTTGGGGGTAGCAATATCTCAGCTAAATAAGTTTTTTGCAACTCCCTATCTCCCAAATATTGGTAAATCCTTTATATAAACAATTCCCCTCCTCTATGTCACAGCTCAGTGGTAGAATGTAATCCAACACAAGAATGCCGTATACAGATGTTTGTATTTTCCCTTTGCTTTAACCTAGCAATTCAGAAACAGAGGCAAGAAGTTTTCTATGAGATTGGGTCTAGCTTGCTCCACATAGAAAATTCTAGATCATGCTGCAAAGCTACACAGAGAAATGAAGAAAAAGAATGCCATTTAGAACATACACAAAGTTAACTCCAAATGTGGATACTCCCTTAGCCTAGAGACAAGGGGGGAGGGCCTGGGCCAAAACTCAACCGATTTGACAGAATTTTATGATCCCTCCTAAAGACCTCAGCCTCCCAGAGGAATGCATGGCCCATGGGATGCGGAGGTCGCTGGGGGAAATAGGATGGGAGGGAGAGGGAACTGGGATCGATATGTAAAATAATATCTTTATATTTATTTTTTAACAACAGAAGAAAAATTATTTTGATGGCAAAAGAGAACATGATAACTCTGAATGGATGTGACCCCTAAATGTTACATGTGAAGAGCAGAACTTCTTGAAGGCACTGGACTAAGTGAACCCCTCCTTCTTTATAAATAGCCATCCCTGTGCACCAAAACCATAATGGAGCTGACTACAAAGAAGATTATTCACAATCTTACCTGATTTAATTCCTTTCCTCAGGCAACCCACATGGAGAAGTATTCATAGGCAATACCCTGGTCAGGGAAGCTGCTAGGACCACATGGCCTAGCAGAACACTGAATGTGGCAGCATACTCCAGTCTAGCCTCCTCCTGGAGGGCCTGCCAAACTGACTTTCATGAATACCCACCCCACCCTCCCCACCCCCTTGCTTACCATACCTCATGTTCTGTGCTTATCCATGCTCTCCAATAAATTCCCCACAGCAGCACTCACAGAGCAGCAATCACTCCTCTGGCACCTGTTCTGATATAAAACCAAGCCTGCAGCATGGCTCCTGGAAGTCTCCTTCAAGACCTGAAACTGGCAGGGTTGCTTAGTGTCCCTGGTTGTCTAGTGAGGCTTGAGTGACAAGAGCTCTTTCTCAAGGGAAGAGTGTTCTTATACACACAGAAAGCCCCGAACCTCCTTTGCCCCTGGCTTCTACTCTAGACCTAGACATTTCAGAGATCTGCATGAACAGGAACTTATTTGTTTGTTTTGTTTTTTGATTTTTTTTTTTTGAGACAGAATTTCCCTGTTGGTCCCTGCTGTGCAAGAACTCACTCAGTAAACTGTGCTGGTCAATTCCTTCCTAATTATTATTATTTGATGGGAGATGTCATTCTCTATATGTTTCTCATACTGGTTAATAATAAAGCACTGTTGGCCAATAGGAAAGGAAGATAGGAGGGACTAGGAGACAAGGAGGAAATAGGAAGTAGTAAGGAGAGTCAAGATGGAGAGTCTGAAGAAAGCAGTATGCCGCCGGCTCCCCGGTAAGAGAAATACATAGATCAGCAGAAATGGGTTAATAATTAAGACAGAGCTAGCCAATAAGAAACAAGTAACCAGGCCAACAGTATTGTATCGAATACAGAGTCTCTGTGTAGTATTTGGGGCTGGTGGCATGGCGGCGGGACAAGACCAGCGGCGGCAGGCGGAAAAAACATACTCCTTACAATTATTAATCTTGTTTTTGTCACGTTCTAGTAGATTTTTCTCATTACTTGTTCAATATTAATTAATTAATTAATTAATTTCTTTTGGTGTTTGATACACAGTTACCCTGTGTGACCCTGCTGTTCTGGAACTTACTCTGTAGACCAGACTGTCTTCAAACTCACAGAAATCTACTTTCTTCTACTTCCTGAGTGCTGGAATCAAAGACGACAGCCACCACTGCATAGTCAGACACAAATTTCAATGTCGCTTCCTCATGTCACCATTAAATGGTCCAGCTCTCTTCCTGCATGCACAGACTCAATCTCTCTTTCTTCCTCCACATAATGTGTAGAGCTTGCTCAGACCATTGTACAATGCTGACTGAAATGATTCTCTTATTAAACAGATGGAAGACTCCCCAGAATATTAAAATATAGGGAAATTTTTTTAGGACACAAGTGATGTTTGTTCTGTGCTATCTTGCTGAGGTCAGGAGACCTGAGGGGACTTTTTACCTGGTTGTTACAGGTACCTCAGAAAACCATGAGAGAAAGGCATGAGCAATATTACAAACAAGATGATACAATTTTCTCCTGACAGACGCCAGGGATATTAGTCAATTGTATTGGAGTTTTATTCCTGAAATTAGAGTCAAATTCTTGAGAAGTGAATAATAATAACAAGTGTCATCTGCATGATAAGCTGAATACTCAAAGAGTGTGGCTGAGAAAAATGTCTTTATCTATGAGGACTATGGTGAACCAACACAGGTTCCTCAGTAGGAAGGTGAGGAAACAGCTGCATTACTCGATGTTTTCTGTTAGAGCAGGATTGGTAGAACATATCTCTCTATGTGTATAGAACGTGGCTTTATTGGAATGTCTTACAGGCTCTGGGCCAGCTAGTACATCAATCGTGCTGACCAATGTACATTTGAAGAATTTGGTATTTGTTTGGTTTATGGGTATGGATGTTCCAGCTGGTCTTCAGTATACACAAGTATTTCAAAGAAATACGCTTCAGTGCTATAAAGGGGTAGACTCAGCAGGATCCACATGGAATTATATTTGTGGAGACTGTAAAATTTTCCTCCAAGTGTTGTTGTATTTTGTTTGTGCTTTAGCAAATGAAGCCTGCCAGATGGTGGTGGCACAGGCCTTAACTTCCAGTTCTTGAGAGGCAGAGGCTGGTGAGTCTCTGTCTTTGGTAGAGTTCCAAATGTACACAGAGAAACCCTGTCTCAAAACAACACCAAAAAAACAAAAAATAAATAAATCTATCAAAAAAAAAAAAAAAAAAAAAACTTGCTTTAGGAACAGAATGTGTAGCTAGGCAGTAGTTAGCCATAGAGGACAGGCCATGGAGGAACACACCTTTAATCAAAGAAGTTTGGATCAGGGGGATCTATATAATTTCATGGCCACCCCAGGATACACTGGATTTATCCTGTCTATCCTTTATTCCTGTACTTTGGAGGTAGATATGGCTGGGAGGAGAGAGAAATATAAGGGTGAAGAAGACAGAAGCTCATTGTGTTCTAATGGAAGACTCCTAGGATCAAAATCGCCAGACCCTTTGGTCTGAAGATAGAGTAGAAGTAAGAACTAGGGGATCACTGCTCTGCTTCTCTGATCGTTCATCATTAACCACATATCTGAGTCCATATTTTGACTATTAAGACTAATTAGAATTAGCTTTACAGTTTCCAGTGTAGTGTGTCAAAGCTAAACTATGGTGTACAAGACAAGGATTGAGGGTATAAATCTTTATCAATTTATAAAGTTTATTGCTACATTTTGTGTGTTTGAGCATGAGAGAAAATGGTTTGTAGGAATATACAGGTTATCGGATGTAGATAATTATGTGAAGTTGAGTGTTAGTATCTGACCTTTGGTCATCCCCCAAAAGAATATATGCTGAGTCCCTTGCCAAGATACACAACATATTTTATCTGATGAGCCAACACTCTTCCACATATTAACAATAAAACCAAAATAAATAAAGAACTAAATAATGGTCTTTGGGAATATGAAGCATCAGAATTAAGATCCTATACATGGTAAGTTTGCAACATAAAATGAATACAATCCAATGACAATGAACAACAATTTATAACAAAATGCTTATTACAAAGGCAGATTAACATTTTTCTTCGAAAATACACAGGATGCTCAATGTAATTATGAAAACACAGTACAAAAACTGAAACAATATGACTTTTATACTTACCACAAAGTTACAACAATCAAAATACGAACAATATTTGTAAAAGAATAAAAGAAATAGAGAGAATAACCCAAGAACAAAGGCCAGAAAATATCCTCAACTATTAATATAAAGTACAAAAGAAAGTTTGCTAGGAAAAGTTTGATCTTGATCAATGTTATCCAAATACCTATGAAACCATGTGTACAGAGATTAAATAATCAGACTTCAACACCCCAATTAAATCAACCCAAAGTAACCATTCAACACTTTTGACCCTGCAGCTATGGATATCTATTCCAAAGACAGGAGGTCCCTGCTCTAGAGCTCTCTATGCAAAAGCAGCTCATCTTCTGCTATGACTCTGGAGCCATCCCCACTGATGCCCATTCCACAAATAACATGGAAGAATATTTTAAAATCTGCTTTCCTGCCACATGTTAGATGGCCCAACATTAGGACCCTGACCTAACTCGCTACCCAAAACCATACCCACCTGAGAAATCTCTGCAGAACAGGGACTCCTTTTGTCCCCTGGATTTAAACTTCATGTAACATGTCTTATAAGGGGAGGTAGCATAGATTTAAAAACATTATGATCTTGTATGGCTTATAGACATACACATCATCATTTTTTTAATGCTTTCTAAAATATTTAGAAGACAAACCTGAAAGTGGAATGGAATATACAGAACTTCAAGAAATAAGACTTCAGTTTTCCAGTGTCAGCCACCACTGCACACAAACGGCATTGCATGCATGTGCATACTGGACAGTTATGTAATATGCAGCACATCCTCCCATGCCAGGGCTACAGAGTCTCTAGCAAACCAAGAAGCACATGAATGGGAAGACTCAGAAGACAGGGGCAATTGCCCAGGTTACCTCATGGATGAAAAGAACCAGTCTGTCTCAGAGTCCATACAAATCATTCCAGAAATGGCAGCTGAGCATACCTGCTTTAAAAATCCTACACTTAAAATGGTGTAACCTGTGTTCTTCCTTAAATCTCAATAGGGCAGAAGGAAAAGGGAGTCCTGGAAAGAAGCCTTTTCAGAGTCCCAAATTGGCTGGGACCACACAGTTTGACCTATAATTTTTGCAGCCCCCCTACGAGGGGATCAGATTGCACAGTCCTTGTAGCTCTGCACTACCTACCCAGGAGACAGGGGCCTAGTCAAGAAAGTTTGTGTTTTAGTATACATTCTTCTACTGTCCTGGAACACAAACTGCTCATTGGGAAAATCACAGTGTCTTTTGTGTGCACATTCTATTACACACTTATTGTTCATGGCTTTTAACTCTTGACCACATAGTTGGGCATGAAACTTTCAAATGTTCACTGTTTTCAGTGTGTAAATCCTGTTTAAGAAAAGCAGGCTGTGAATTGGAAAATAATGAGGAATCATGCTAGGGCTTGGGGGCAGAAAAGAGTATGTGGATATGATGCAGTTATGTTCTAAAAAAAAAATATTTTGAAAAGCTGGAAATCGCTTCATGGTCATGTGCTCCAGAGACTAGGGGTTTCTCTTAGAGCACAACAAGGATTTCTCAAAACTTTTCTCTCAGACTGTACATCTACAACCACAAAAAGTAACAGTCCTGTTACCTAGTCCACAACAGTTCACCCGGACCTGTTTTGGCTGAATACTGTAACTATAGCAATTTGTATTCACGTTACGGTCTCTCTCCATCCAGATTCTTGATAGCCCTTATCCATGGATTCCAAGAAACTACCCACTGGGACAATTATGGATTATCTAGGAATGATTATCTAATTCTACATTGCTCACCTCGACTACTGATAAAGGAGGAAATCTCAGCCTCCACCCTGCCTGTCACATTCTGCACTGTGACTCCACCAGTATCAAAGTGGGTCATGTACTCAATTCTTGCATAAATCCCGCTTCATTTATATGTTGCCACAATAATCAGACATGTAAGGAGTTCACTCATTTTCTGGTCTATTTTACTTCTCAGTGACAAGTCAAAGGCCAGACTAGAAGGACATGTAGGATTTTCTTCCCAGCACTGTCCAGGAGAAGGGGGATGAGGAGTTCAAAGCAATTCTCAATAGCTCAGCATATGAAAAGCCAAAGTTACAAGAGACTTTGCTCTAATCAGAAATCAATCATCAACATCACTTGAGAAAAGGAATTAAATAAGTAAAATCTAAGAAAGAGGAGTACAGCAAAATAGAGATAAAAGCATTAATATGTTTAAAAAAGACATTTAAAAAGATACCAATATCTGGGTGGTGGTGGCGCATGTATTTAATGCTAGTGCTCAGGAGGCAGAGGGAAGCCTATCTCTGTAAGTTCAAGATCAGCCTGGGCTACAAGATCTAGTCTGGGGCAGGCTCCAGAGCCACAAAGAAATTGGGTCTCAAAAAAAAAAAATAAAATAAAATAAAAAATAAATAAATAAAAGAAATCTATAAAAATGATACCAGGGGTTAAGCACTGGGACAGAGGGTGGAGCCAACAGTCCACCCTACTTCGGAGACTTCTAGGAGCAACTCTGAACAAAGGAGACCTGACTATCCATGCGGGACCACCCGTAATTTCCACTGGCTTGGTCTCTGACCCCGCCTCCAGTCCTCTGCTGGAGTCCCGGGGCCCTCCCAGATATCCGCCTATCTCTGTGGGTCCACTCAGAGTTCCTGCAGGCAAGATCCTTGACCACCAAATCCTGGCCTCTGCCAAAGAATGAGGTCTCAGCTGGAGAGCGCCAGTTTCCAGGGAGATCCCACCATCCTGCAAAACCTTCTCAAGTTCCAGCTCAGCCCTTGCCCTCTTCCGCCAGCTATTGGCCAGAGCTATTGGCCAGAGCTATTGGCCAGAGGACCACTGTGAGTACCTGCTGGCATCTTCTTCTGGATCCTCATCCTTGACCCCATCCCTGGATCCCGGTCTGCGGAGAAACCTCCTAGAGAGCTTGGACCACACAGAGCTACAGATATTGAATCTCAGACCCACATAAGCCCATCGGGGAAGTACCATAGAGAGAGGGGGGGAGACACCACCAACACCTACTGGAAGAAGCTCTGGGAAGAAGGCAATACAAGAGAACACCTAACAACAGAAAGACAAACATGACACCACCAGAATCTAGGGAATCTACACCAACTAGAATGGAACACAACAACAAAGCAGAAGAAGCAGAAGGGTACGACTTAAAAATTACCATCATAAAAATGATAGAGGACCTCAAAGAAGATGTGAGAAAATCCCTTAAAGAAATGGAGGAAAAAACAACCAAAAAAAGTGGAAGAAATGAACAAATTTCTTATGGAAAGGACAGAAAGCCAAGAAAAAAAAACAATTAACCAGGTGAAGGAAACAGTTCAAGACTTGAAAACTGAAATTGAGAAAGTAAGGCAACACAAACGGAAGGAATGCTGAAAATTGAAAAGCTGGGCAAAAAATCGGGAACTACGGACACAAGCATAACCAATAGAGTTCAAGAGATGGAAGAGAGAATCTCAGGCGTACCTGTGTAGAACATGCTAAACTTGATTCACATTGATGTACTTGCCTGTGCCTCCTGAGTGCTGTGATTAAAGGCGTGGACCACCACAACCTGACTCCTAAAACAGATTTTGCATTCGACATGTTTTGCCATCTTTAAGTTCTTGCAATGTCTGACTCCAGCTTATAATTTCAGGAATTTAAATAGTGACAGGTTACTGCTCGTTGGGCTAGTAAGGCAATATAATCCTTCAACACAAAAGATAGCACCATAATTATTTCATAGTACAGGAGGAACATGAATCAGCAGATCACACTTTACTGACAGGTCCTTAGGAAGAAGTGCCAGAAGATGAGAAAAGTAGGGAAGGCAGAACAAAGAAAAATGCAAGCTTGGTCAGGGAGGTTTTCCTGAAGCTGTGTCTTATTCTGAGTAAGCTTATTGTGAGGAATAGTGTCTTGTATACTACTCCCATGTGGAAATGGAAGGAAGTAGGGGGCTTCTAGGAAGTCAACAGGAGTTACCATTCAAAGGGACAAAGAGAATGCTACTCAAATAATGCAGTGCAGGGGGAACAAAGGGAATCCCAATGACATTACTAGCTAAGACCTCAGTTGTGATGGGCCCAATAACCAGAGCTCAATGTAGTGGGAAGAGTTGTGTTCTTGGGATCTGAAGCAAGCCTCCACAAAGGCCCTGGTCATACACAATTGCACTCTCTCCCAAGCATCTTCCTTGTTTCAAAGGATGAACACCTAAGACTAGAACCCTGAGGCTGTTATTTGCTCTGACAAGCACTTTCCTGTGTTTCAGATGGAGCTATGTTATTTCTTCATGAGTGAGGCCCTAGACAAAAATTCTCGCTTGCTCAGAGCAGCCAACAACACATCACTATTTTCCTTTTCAAACACTTGTCACATGGGCTCATCTTGCTCATATGACAGCCATGATTTTCTCAAGAAGAAAATGGATGTTTATGGCACACGAGGTCCTAATGTTCATTGTGACCCAGTAATGCACCCTTGAACAGCTTGTAAAAGCCTTCCTCCATGGAAAGGAGATGGGCATTGGGGCTGTTTGTAAATCAGTGCTTAGTCCATTACCATGATTTGGAGCAAAATATCTGGAATATCCTGGAGAGCAAATGCATATTTTAGCATCCTAATCTCTAACATGACTGGTTAGCATGAAACTCATTTTTTTTTTTTTTTTATTATAGTGGCAGCACTACCTCAGCTAAATTCCCTTGAGAGACTAACTATCCACCAAGAATTGGTAAACCTTTATATCAACAATTCCCATCTGCCACAAAAGAGCTCAACGGTGGAGTGTGTTCCAACACAATAATATCAAATATACATGTCTTTATTGGCACTTGACTTTAACCTAGCACTAGGGAGGCAGAGACACACAGATCTCTGTAAGTTTGGGGCTACCCTGCACTACATAGAAAATTCTAAATCAGGCTGCAAAGCTACAAGGAGAAATCCTATTTCAAAAAATTACACACACACACACACACACACACATTAAAGAAGAAGAATTAAAGAATATCATTTAGATCATGCCCAAAATTAACTCTAAATATGGATATTCCCTTAGCCTAGACACAAGTGGGAGAGCCTGGGCTAATGCTCAAATGACTTGACAGATTTTGATGATCCCTTCTGGAAGACCTCAGCCTCCCTGAGTAATGCATGGAGGATAGGATGGGAAGGTCGCTTGGGGGAATGGGATGATGAGATGGAACTGGGATATATGTAAAATAAGATCTTTTATTTATTTTGTTTTAAAAACAGAAGAAAAGCAATTTTGATGGCAAAAGATAAAAAAAATGATAGTAACTCCTCATGGATCTGACCCCTAAACTTTAGATGTGAAGGGCAGAACTTCTAGAAGGTGCTGGACAAACAGAACCTCTTCTTGTTTGGTAAATTGCCATCCCTGTGCTCCAATAGAATAATGGACCTGACTACAAAAAAGTTTCTACACAATGCTCTGTGATGGAAATCCTTTCCTCAAAGGCTACCATGAATGCACTTCCCAGATAGTGAAATCAACAACTAACTTATCCACCATCATGGAGCCCTCATCTAGTATCTGTTGAAAACAGAAGCAAACACCCATAACTAAACACTGAGTCAAACTAGAATCCGATAAAGAGGGAGAGGACAATACCAGGTTGCATAAACACATAGAGACAGCTGACCTGAACAAGGAGGAGATAAGGGGCCCCTAGACTGATAGCTGGATATCCAGAATGGAACTAACTCAGACCCCCTGAATATGGGTCTCAGACAGAAGGCCTGAGCAGTATAAGAGACCTCAGACAGTGTAACCAGGATGTATCCCTGGTGCACAAAAGGACCTTGGACAAATCCCCCATGGAGCATACTGCCTTAACCTAGAGACAAGACAGAAGTCCTACTCTGTTGGGAGCTGGCCTTGAGTCACATCCTCTTGCAGAATTACTTACACATTAAAACTCTAATTGAACCTTATCTTGGTAAAACAGAAAACTGCTTAAAAAAAGCAGTCTGTTCCATTCAACCCAGGAACTGAGATGAGCCAAGACGCCAGGAACTGAGATAAACAGACATTTATGTACCAGAGCACCAGAGTCAGCAAAGTTACCCCTCCCCAATTCCTCCCTGCATCTAATTGTTATTAATTTAAAGGATTGCTTCTTTTCCATTCTGCTGCACTCCCAAGTTAGCCCCAGGTTTGCATTTAGCCTTCCTTCGATTCAATTTCTAATGGGAAACACACCCGTCACATTCAATGGGTGGTGCTCTCCCAAGGAATGGCTAAAGTCCTACAATATGCCAGGCTTATGTGGCTGCTTGCCTGGATCCTATCAGGTAGAGGTTTTCTAATCTTTACATTATCCATTATATGGATGATATTCTGCTGGCAGCGCCTGCTGAGGAGAGATGTCTTAAAGTGTTTGCTACATGACAGGAACTCCTGAATATTGCGGTAAATAAGGATCAGGATAAACAAATAGGCCGAATAGATGTTTATTCAGGGAGAAATAACTTACAACCTAGACAGATGAAGACCAGGAAATTCAACCCGATCCTCTCCTGTCCGAGTCAAGCCAGAAAGAGAGAGCGCCTTCCTGGCCCCCTCCGACCTCCTTCCTCAGGTCACCTCCACCCATCGCTCCACCCCCCAATGGGCGTGGTCAGTGCTACACCTGAAGGCTCATGGATTTACTTTGGCTCGAGAGAATATTCAAAAGAAACCTCCTTACACATACCTAGGCTATTGAATCCAACAGACTGTCCTCCACCTTCAAAGACTCCAAATTGATTGTTCAAATTTAAAAACTCTTCACAATTGGCAAAAAAGTTTTTGGTAGATGTTCAATGGATCCACCTCTCTCTCCATTAAAACGGGGAGGTTAGACCAATATATAATATTCTTCCAGGGGATCCAGCTCAGACCTCTCCCAGACAAATTACACCAAGTCCAAAGAGGCCATCCAATTCTATTAAAAAGCATTGAAAAAGCCCATCTTTGCCACCTAGATTATGAACAGCTTCTTGTTGTAGTTATACTTTCCTCCAGTTTTTGCAAAAATGGCCTTATATATTGGATTCATTTCCAGCCTCCCCTAAGAAGGTGGCGTCATCATCAAAATAGGAATAGTCTAAGAAAAGTGTTTGGTTTAACTACAGAGACTGCTCAACAGATTGTCAAACACTGTGATATGTGCCCACAATATTTATCAGTAACTAATACAGGAATAAATCTTCAGGCCTGATTCCTAATCATTTATGGCAAATGGATGTTACTCATATTACAAAATTTGACAGATTAAAGTATGTACATGTGACAGTTGATATGTATTCAGGCTTCTTAATGGCCACTGCACAAACTGGAGAAGCCACTAAACATGTGACAAGTCACTGTTTAAAAAGTTTTGTTTACATGGGAGTTCCAAAAAATTATAAAGACAGACAACGGATCTGGATATACTAGTAAAGCATTTCAACATTTTGTGCCCAATAAGAAAATTAAACATATTACAGGCATTCCTTATAATCCCCAAGGTCAAGGAGTTGTCAAAAGAACACACCAGACACTTAAAAATATGCTTTATAAACTGTATTCTGGGGGAGAAAAATTGTACCCCAATAAAAATAATCCTAAAAATCTTCTAAACCATTCCTTGTTTGTGCTTAATTTCCTTACCTATGATAAATTTGGAAAGTCAGCTGCTGATTGCCTTTGGCATCCGACCACAGCACACGATCATACCCAGGCATTATGGAAAGATCCACTTACCAACCAATGTCATGGACCAGATCCAGTGCTTATCTGGGGAAAATCACATACCTGCATATTTGATATTCAGGCCAATAATTCCAGATGGCTGCCTGAACGCCTGTTAAAATTATATAACCCACCCAAGGGAAACCCTGAGAAAAATTCCAATTGTGTTTAAATTCCAGATACAAACATGCTGTTTCTCTGGACCGCCTGCAGCCTGCTGTCCTTGGGAGTTCCTGCCATCTCTAACCAGTATCGAATCTACAACTATACATGGATCATCTTCAATGAAGCCGGAGATGTAGCCAACACCTCCTCACATGTTGGGCCCCAACCCTCTTTTGATTTCTTAGTTGTTGATCTCTGTGCCCTGGCTATGGGGGCTTCTGAAACCAGGTTGGGAATGCCTAGCTATTACTTGCCCCGGTCCAGACCGGTCAATACAAATATTAGATCTACTTCCCTAGCGGGATGTTTTAATGGGCAGTCCAGGACTTATCTTACTATGGCACCTATATATGTCTGCCCTGGATCCCATGGAGACCGATCTATAGAGGACAAATATGGCTTTGAACAAGATTACTTTTGCGCTGCCTGGGGATGTGAGACCACTGGGGACACATATTGGAAACCCTCCTCTAGTTGGGAATCTTATAATGGTTAAGCGCCTAAATCCCCCCTTCTTATGAGTTAAATTCAGGACCTGTTCCCTATAATCGACAATGCTCCAGTCACTGGTGTAATCCTTTGTTGATCTCTTTCACCAATGGGGGAAAGCAATTACAAAATTGGCCAACTTGAGGGGCTCAATGGGGTCTTCACCTGTATATTTCAGGAGAAGATATAGGCCTTACCTTTAAAATACAGCTACAAAAATCTCTTCCCTCGAGCCCTAAAACAGCCGTTGTCCCCAATCCTGAATTACACCAGAAGGGAAATGTCCCTCGTAGGCCTCCTGTTAGACCCTCTGCCAAACCTTAACCTTCCCCCATGAAGGTCACAGGAAATTTTCAACCCACCTTACCCCCTGGACCTCCTTCCTCTGCAGAATTGATTCTTGCATTAGCCAATTCAACTATTCATACCCTCCATCTGACCAAAAATACAGATCTACAAGAATGCTGGATTTGCTTTTCTCCAGGTCCCCCCTTTTACGAAGGGATTGCTGTTTTTGATAATGTTGTCTATACTAATGATACTAGCCAGTTAAGATGGAGCCCTACTTCCTCCACAGAACAAGGCCTAACCATTGTCCAAGTCTCAGGACTGGGTCTTTGTCTTCTTGGTCCTCACATGATTCCTCCCTCCTCATTAATTCCAATATGGAACCAAACAGTCGTAATTTCCTCACAATACATTTATGTTACAGCACCAGATGGAACCTATCTTGCCTGTTCCTCTGGATTGACTACTTATGTGGTAGTCTCAGTTTTTCTAACGAAACGAGACTATTGTACGTTGTTCCAGTTGGTACCTCGACTCACTATACATGATCCAGAAACCTTCCTTAACTTCTGGGGTCGAGATACTTTCAGCCATGTAAAAAGAGAACCGGTAACTGCCATTACCTTGGCTGTTATTCTAGGTCTTGGAGCTGCTGGGGTAGGGACAGGAACAGCCTCTCTAGTACAGACTAACACCCATTTCAATCGACTCACAGTGGCATTAGATAAAGATATTAAAGAATTATAATATGGACTAAAAAATCTAAAGGATTCACATACATCTTTAGCAGAAGTTGTGTTACAGAATAGAAGAGGGCTTGATCTATTATTCTTGCAACAGGGTGGCCTTTGTGTGGCCTTAAAAGAGGAATGTTACTTTTATGCTGACAAGACTGGCTTAGTGGAAGACAGCTTAGATAGAGTACAGACAAGTCTTGAGGAACGTAAATGACAGAGGGAACAGGCAGAGTCCTGGTATAAAAACTGGTTTTCCACCTCCCCTTGGCTTTCTACCCTGCTTCCTTCTTTCCTGGGACCATTGGTGGGATTATTGCTTCTGCTGACTTTTGGGCCTTGGACATTCCAGAGACTAACTGAACTGATCAAAACTCAAATTGATTCCATACTCAAAAAACCTATTCTTGTACACTATCATCAGCTTTTGGAAAAGGAACAGGACTCCTCTGAGGAACCTGTTGAGGATGCTGACAATGCCAATTCTGATCTCCCTAGACAAGGACTTGATTTCACAGGACTCGAACAACAGAGGACCTGGTTCTCTCAAATATGGAGACGTCAACGATGGGAGTATCACAGTGCCACAAAGCAGATGCAAACCCTCCTCTTCGGCTGTATGTCCCTCAATGCGGGAATATCATAGGGCCGTGTCTGAGGAGCCCACTCATCTTGCCTGAGTTTCTTGACTGATTTTTTACTATGTCCTTGAGTGCTGAGGGCAGGTGCACCCTATGTAGCCTAAGACAGAGGTCCTACCCATTCCTTACATAGTGACAAGCCCATCCCCAGGGTCCCAATTGTGGGAGCCCACTGCGCAGCCTAAGATAGACCCTCCATAAAAAATAATAAAATAGGGGGATATGTTGGGAGCTGGCCTTGAGTCACATCCACTTGCACAGAAACGTATACCTTAAAACTCTAATTGAGCCTTATCTTGGTAAAGCAGAAAACTGCTGAAAAAGCAGTCTGTTCCATTCAACCCAGGAACTGAGATAAACAGACACTTATGGTCTGATATTTATGTTCCATTCAACCCAGGAACTGAGATGAACTAAGACGCCAGGAACTGAAATAGGCAGACATCTAGGGTCTGATATTTTTGGCCTGGGAAAATACCAGAGCCCCAGAGTCAGCACAGCTACCCCTTCCCATTTCCTCCCTGCTTTGCTTTAAAAAGCCCTCTTTGTGCCTAATAAAGTTAGACCTTGACAAAGATTGCATGGTCTCGTTCCTTCTTTCTCTCCCATTATTTTCAGGTTCTAGCCCACCTCGACCCACGAATAACTAGGCCCCGCTGGTCGGGGCATTGGTGTTATTGTTGGTTTTGTTTGTTTGTTTTGAGACAGAGATTCTCTGTGCAATAAATAGCCTTAGTTGTCTTAGGAATATCTTGGTAGACCATGCTGGCCTTGGTCTCACATAGATCTACTTTCCTGTTCCTCCTGAGTGCTGGGATTAAAGGTGTTAACCACCAAAATCTCATTCCTAATACAGATTTTACATTCCATGTATGTTGCCTTAAGTTCTTTCAAATTCTGACTCCAGCTTATATGTTGAGAAATTTATAAAGTGACAGGATACTGCAAGTTGGGCCAGTAAAGCAATATAAGCTTTCAATAGTTAAGATAGCACCATAATTATTTCATAGTACAGGAGTAACGTGAAACAGCAGGTCACATTTTACTGGCAGGTCCTAAGGGAGAAGTGTCAGAACATTAGAAAAGAAGGGAAGGCAGAACAAAGAAATGTTGAAAGCTGGGATAGGGAGTTATTGCTTAAGCCATGCCATATTCTAAGTATGTTTCTTATGAGGAATAGCTTCTTGCATACTACTTCTATGGGAAAATGGAAGGAAATGGTAGACTCTAGGAAGTCAGCAGGAGTTACCATTCAATGGGACAAACTCAGGAGAAGGATACCCAAAAAGTGCAGTATAAGAGGAACACAGGGATTCCCAAAAACTTTACCAACTAATCCTCCCAGTGGCCATGGGCCTAAAAACACAGCTTCATGTGGTGGGAAGAGTTTTGTTCTCATGATTTGAAGCAACCCCTCCACAAAGAACCTGGTGCCAGAAAATTGAATTTTCTGCCAAGCATCTTCCTTGTTTTAAAGGTAGAGTTCTACTTTATTCTTGGTGGCTCAAGATCTGATGGAAAAATGCTAATTCTAGAAACCATGGGTGTTATTGGCTCTGGGTTTCAGAAGGATCTATGTTCCTTCTCCATGAGCAAAGACCTAAACAGCAAGTCTTGCTTGATCTGTCCAGCTCTCAACACATCTCTGTTTTCTTTTCAAAAAGTTGTCACCTGTGCTCATCTTGCCCATATGACAGAGCTATGATTTTCTCTAGAATAAAATGGATGTTTATGGCACATCAGCACATAATGCTCTTTGGAACCCAGTAATGCAACCTTGTACAACTTGTAAAAGCCCTACTCAATGTTATGGAGGTGGTTCTTGGGGGTTTGTAAATCGTTGGTTTCTCCATTGCCATTGTTTGGAGCCAAATGTCTGGAGTATCCTGTTGAATAAATTTGTATTTTTCCATCCTATTCTGTAACATGCCTGGTTAGCACACAACTAACTTTTTTATTTTTTAATTTAGGGGCAGCACTATCTCAGCTAAATATTTTTTTATGACTCTCTATATTACAAGAATTGGTAAATCCTTTATATCAATATTTCCACTCCTCTACATCACAGCTCAGTGGGAGAATGTAATCCAACACAAGAATGCCATTTACAGATGTGTGTATTTTCCCTTTGTTTTAAACTATCCCTTAGGAAACAGGCAGGCAGTTAACTATGAGATTGGGGCTAGCTTGCTCCACATAAAAAATTCCAGATCATGCTATAAATGAGACTCCATATATATGTTAATTAAGAAAAAGAATGCCATTTAGAACATACACAAAATTAACTCCAAATGTGGATACTCCCTTAGCCTAGAGACAAGGAGGAGGGCCTGGGCCTAATCCAAATGACTTGACAGATTTTGATGAATCCTCCTAAAGAACTCAGCTTCCCAGAGGAATGTGTGGGGGATGGGATGGGGAGGTCGCTGGGGGAAATAGGAGGATGGGAGAGGGAACTGGGATCGATATGTAAAATAAGATCTTTATATTTATTTTTTAACAACAGAAGAAAAGTTATTTTGATGGCAAAAAATAAATGATAATAACTCTGCATGGATCTGACCCACAAATGTTAGATGTGAAGGGCAGAACTTCTGGAAGGCACTGGACAAACTTTTTGGTAACTTGCTAACCCTTGCACCAAAAGCATAATGGAGCTGACTACAAAGAAGTTTATTCACCATGCTGCATAATCGAAATCCTTTCCTCAGAAGCAGCCCACATGGAAAAATATTCCCAGGCCACACCCTGGTTGGGGAAGCTGCAAGAACCACAATGGGCCTAACAGAACACTGAATGTGGCAGCACATTCCAAACCAGCCTCCTCCTGGAGGGCCTGAGGAACACACTTTCATGACTCCCCATTCTACCCCCCCCCAATCCTGTCACTCACCATCCTGCAGCTTCTGTTCTCCTCCATTCCCCACAGCAGCACTCACAGAGCAGCAATCAATCCTCTGGTGCCTGTTCTGATATAAAAGCAAGCCTGCAGCATGGCTCCAGGAAGTTTCCTTCCAGACCTCAGACTGGAGGGTTGGCTCAATGTCCCTGATTGGCTAATGAGGCTTGAGTGACAAGAGCTCTTCCTCAAGGGTTAGAGTGTGCTTAAAGACACAGCAAGCCCAGCACCTCCTTTGGCCCTGGATTTTACTCTAGACCTAGACATTTTAGAGATCTGCACAAATAGGAACTTATTTGGTTTTTGTTTTTGTTTTTTTTTTTTTTTAGACAGAATTTCCCTGTGTGGCTCCTGCCATCCTGTGCCTTGATCACTAAACTGTGCCGGTGAATTCCTTCCTAAATATTAATATTAATCTTGTTCTTGTTTTCTAGTAAATTTTTTTTTCATTAACTGTCTATTGTTTATTTATTTATTTATTTATTTGTTTATTTATTTATTTAGGTCTTTGAAACAGAGTTTCCCTTTGTGGCCCTGCTGTCCTGGAACTTACTCTGTAGACCACGCTGTCCTCAAACTCAGAGAGATCCACTTGCCTCTACTTCCTCAGTGCTGCAATCAAAGGCAAAAGCCACCACAGCCTAGTCAGACACAGATTTCAATGTCAGTTACCAATGTCACCAATAGACGACCTAGCTCTCTTCCTGCAGTGCACAAGTACAAACTCTCTTTCTCACTCCATGCAATGTGCAGAGCTTGCACCCATCATTACACGATGCAGACTGAAACGATTCTCTTCTTCAACCATAAACACATCTAAACAAAAACAAACTTGCTTTAAGAATAGAGTGTGGAGCTATGCAGTAGTTAGGCATAGATGACAGGCCATGGTGGACCCTTTCATCCCAGCAGTTGGGAGACATAATCAGGTGGATTTCATGGCTGTCCCAAGGTACACCAGATTGATCCAGTCTAAAAGAAAAAGAGAGACAAGTGGTGCTTCATTCTTTTATTCCTGAACTTGGGAGGTTGTTATGGTTGGAGGAAAGAGAAATATAAGGGGAAGAAGACAAAAGTTCATTGTTTTCTGAGGGAAGAATCCTAGAGTCAAAATAGCCCGCCCCTTTGGTCTGAGGATTCAGTAGAAGTGAGAGCTAGGGCTTGACTGCTCTGCTTCTCTGATCTTTCATCATTAATCACATATCTGAATCCAGGTTTTGATTATTAAGAACAACTAGAAGTATTAGGGGCATAGATGTTCAGAACTGAGACTTTGTGTTGATGGATTTCTCCTGATATGAATATGAAATGACCGTCTTCATTTCTTTTGACTAATTTTGGTTTGAAGTGTAACTTGTTAGATATTAGGATAGCTACGCCTGCTTGCTTCTTATTTCCATTTGATTGGAGAGTATCTTGGTGTAACACTTACCAAACAAATAAAAGACCTATATAATAAGAATTTTGTGACTCTAAGGAAAGAAATTAAAGAAGATACCAGAAATTGGAAAGATCTCCCATGCTCTTGGTTAGGTAGGATTAACATAGTAAAAATGGCAATCTTACCGAAAGCAATCTACAAATTCAATGCAATCCCCATTAAAATCCCAGCACAATTCTTCAACGACCTTGGAAGGATAATAATCAACTTTATATGGCAAAACAAAAGACCCAGGATAGCCAAAACAACCCTATACAATAAAATAACATCAGGAGGCATCACCATTCCTGACTTTAAGATCTATTACAGAACTATAGTTCTGAAAACAGCCTGGTATTGGCATAAAAATAGACAGGTAGACCAATGGAATCGAATTGAAAATCCTGATATCAATCCACGCACCTATGAACACCTGATTTTCGACAAAACAGCTAAAATTATACAATGGGGCAAAGACAGCATCTTCAACAAATGGTACTGGCACAATTGGATGAGGGTGTGTAGAAGGCTGCAGATAGACCCATGTCCATTTCCATGCACAAAACTCAAGTCCAAATGGATCACAGACCTCAACAGCAAACTAGCCACATTGAACCTCTTAGTAGAGAAAGTAGGAGGTACTCTTGAACAAATTGGTATATGAGACTGCTTCCTGAACATAACCCCAGGGGCACAGACTCTGAAAGCAACAATTAATAAATGGGACCTCTTCAAACTTAGAAGCTTCTATAAGGCAAAGGACACAGTCGACAAGACGAAACAGCAGCTCACAGACTGGGAAAAGATTTTCACCAATCGTATATCCGACAAAGGGCTGATCTCCAAAATATACAAAGAACTCAAGAAACTAGTCAACAAAACACCAAATAACCCTATTAAAAAATGGGGTACAGAACTGAAGAAAGAATTCTCTATAGAGGAAATCAAAAAGGCTGAAAGACACTTAAGAAAATGCTCCACATCCTTAGCTATCAGGGAAATGCAAATCAAAACAACTTTGAGATACCATCTTACCCCTGCCAGAATGGCTAAAATTAGAAACACCAATGATGACTTATGTTGGAGAGGATGTGGAGAAAGTGGAACGCTCCTCCACTGCTGGTGGGAGTGCAAACTCATACAGCCACTTTGGAGATCAGTATGGCGGTTCCTCAGGAAAATGGGAATTAGTTTACCACAGGACCCGGCAATCCCCCTCTTAGGCATATACCCAAAGGATTCACATCCATGCAACAAAGACATCTGTTCAACTATGTTCATAGCAGCACTATTTGTAATAGCAAAAACCTGGAAGCAAACTAGATGCCCCTCAATTGAAGAGTGGTTAATGAAGATGTGGCACATCTACACAATGGAATACTACTCTGCAGTAAAAAATAATGGTATCTTGAAATTCGCAGGCAAGTGGATGGCACTTGAAGAAACCATTCTGAATGAGGTAACCCAGTCACAAAAAGAGGAACACAGTATGTACTCACTCATATATGGATTTTAGACCTAGATCAAATGATCACCAGCCTATAATTCACATCACCAGATGAACTAGGCTACAAGGTGTATTCTAAGAGATTCATATAAAGTCCCTCACAGAACTGGCAAGGAACAAGTCCCCAGAGCTCAGGTGAAGTGGGGGAGGACAGCGAATGGAGAGAGAAGTAGGAGAAAATGAGGGGAAGGAAAGGAAAACATGTGCGACCAGGAATATTGAGCCTGGTTAGGACTAGTAGATAGGAAAGAGAGAGAGACAGAGACAGAGAGAGAGAACATAAAAGAGGGAGCCAATATTGGTTTAAAGATAAAATTGAACACAAAGAAAGGCTGAGAGAACTATAAGACTGCTCCCAACTAACAAGTTGAGCTCACGTGGAAAGGCTATCATAAATGTCCTTCCTGGAGAGTGAGATCAACAACTAACTTCTCCATGGAGCCCTCAACTAATGCCTGTTGAAAACAGGATCAAACACCCATACATAAACACTGAGTCGAACTAGAACCCAGATGCAGATGGAGAGGACAAGACCATGCTGCAGAAACACATAGACACAGCTTACCTGAACAAGGAGGAGCTAAGGGCCACTAGACTAATAGCTGGGAAGCCAGCATGGGACTGACTCAGGCCCCCCTGATTTTGGGTCTCAGCCAGAAGGTCTGAGCAGTCAAAGAGACCTCAGACAGTGGAGCCAGGTTGTATCCCTGGTTCACAAAAGGACTTTGCAAACATATCCCTCATGGAGGGATAACTGCCTTAATCTAGAGACAGGAGAGAAGCCCTAGTCCCTACTTCACAGGACCTGTCAGATCTACATGACCCCAACTGGATAGCACTCCCCTACATATGGAATTGGGGTGGGGGGATGGGAGGGGAGGGTGTTTAGAGTGCATGTGAGAGGGCAGAGAGAGTAAAAATGGAGGGAAGGAGGGAGGTAAGGCTGGGGAGAGGGACCGAGGGAGGGAGGGAGGGAGGGAGGGAGAGGGAACTGGGATTGACATTTAAAATATTAAACTAAAAAAAAAAATGCTTTGACTCCAAAATTTAAGTTGAAGGACAAGTTACGAAAATCTATCAACGTGATCCACCATATAAACAAACTGAAAAAGAAAAACCATATGATTATCTCCCTAGATGCAGAAAAAGCCTTCGATAAAATTCAACACCCTTTCTTGATAAAGGTATTAGAGAGGTCAGGGATAACAGGAACATACCTAAACATAATAAGAGCAATATACAGCAAACCAACTGCCAACATCAAACTGAATGGAGAGAAACTTAAGCCAATTCCTCTAAAATCAGGAACAAGACAAGGCTGTCCTCTCTCTCCATATCTCTTCAATATCGTACTAGAAGTTCTAGCTAATGCTATAAGACAACAAAAGGAGATCAAGTGCATCCAAATTGGAAAGGAAAAGTCAAACTGTCTCTATTTGCAGATGATATGATAGTTTACATAAGCGACCCAATAAACTCTACCAGGGAACTCCTACAGCTGATAAACACCTTCAGCAAACTAGCAGGATACAAGATAAACTCAAAAAAATCAGTAGCCCTATTTTTTTCAGACGACAAAGAGGCAGAGAAAGAAATCAGAGAAACATCACCCTTTACAATAGCCACAAGCAACATAAAGTATCTTGGTGTAACACTTACCAAACAAGTAAAAGATCTATATAATAACAACTTTGTGACTCTAAAGAAAGAAATTAAAGAAGATACCAGAAAATGTAAAGACCTCCCATGCTCTTGGATAGGTAGGATAAACATAGTAAAAATGGCAATCTTACCAAAAGCAATCTACAGATTCAATGCAATCCCCATTAAAATCCCACCACAATTCTTCACCGACCTTGAAAGGATAATAATCAACTTTATATGGCAAAACAAAAGACCCAGGATAGCCAAAACAACCCTATACAATAAAATAACATCAGGAGGCATCACCATTCCTGACTTTAAGCTCTACTACAGAGCTATAGTTCTGAAAACAGCCTGGTATTGGCATAAAAATAGACAGGTAGACCAATGGAATCGAATTGAAAATCCTGATATTAATCCACGCACCTATGAACACTTGATTTTTGACAAAACAGCTAAAATTATACAATGGGGCAAAGACAGCATCTTCAACAAATGGTGCTGGCACAATTGGATGAGGGTGTGTAGAAGACTTCAGATAGACCCATGTCTGTCGCCATGCACAAAACTCAAGTCCAAATGGATCAAAGACCTCAACATCAATCCAGCCACATTGAACCTCTTAGAAGAGAAAGTAGGAGGTACCCTTGAACAAATTGGTATAGGAGACCGCTTCTTGAACATAACTCCAGGGGCACAGACACTGAAAGAAACAATTAATAAATGGGACCTCTTCAAACTTAGAAGCTTCTGTAAGGCAAAGGACACAGTTAACAAGACCAAACGGCAGCCCACTGACTGGGAAAAGATTTTCACTAATCCTATATCCGACAAAGGGCTGATCTCCAAAATATACAAAGAACTCAAGAAACTAGTCAACAAAACACCAAATAACCCTATTAAAAAATGGGGTACAGAACTGAAGAAAGAATTCTCAATGGAGGAAATCAAAAAGGCTGAAAGACACTTAAGAAAATGCTCCACATCCTTAGCTATCAGGGAAATGCAAATCAAAACAACTTTGAGATACCATCTTACCCCTGCCAGAATGGCTAAAATTAGAAACACCAGTGATGACTTATGTTGGAGAGGATGTGGAGAAAGTGGAACACTCCTCCACTGCTGGTGGGAGTGCAAACTCATACAGCCACTTTGGAGATCAGTATGGCGGTTCCTCAGGAAAATGGGAATTAGTTTACCACAGGACCCGGCAATCCCCCTCTTAGGCATATACCCAAAGGATTCACATCAATGCAACAAAGACATCTGTTCAACTATGTTCATAGCAGCACTATTTGTAATAGCAAGAACCTGGAAGCAACCTAGATGCCCTTCAATTGAAGAATTGTTAATGAAGATGTGGCACATCTACACAATGGAATACTACTCTGCAGAAAAAAATAATGGTATCTTGAAATTCGCAGGCAAGTGGATGGCACTTGAAGAAACCATCCTGAATGAGGTAACCCAGTCACAAAAAGAGGAACACAGTATGTACTCACTCATATATGGATTTTAGACCTAGATCAAATTATTCACCAGCCTATAATTCACATCACCAGAGGAACTAGGATACAAGTTGTATTCTAAGAGATTCATATAAAGTCCCTCACAGAACTGGGAAGGGACAAGTCCCCCAGACCTCAGGTATAGTGGGGGAGGACAGCTAATGGAGAGAGAAGTAGGAGAAAATGAGAGGGAGGAGAGGAAGGCATGTGCGACCAGGAGGATTGAGCCTGGTTAGGAATGGAAAATAGGAAAGAGAGAGAGAGACAGAGACAGAGAGAGAGAACATAAAAGAGGGAGCGAATATTGGTTTGAAGATAAAGTTGAACACAAAGAAAGGTCGAGGGAACTACAAGACTGCTCCCAACTAACAATCTCAGCTTCCGTGGAAAGGCTATCATAAATGCCCTTCCCGGAGAGTGAGATCAACAACTAACTTCTCCATGGAGTCCTCAACTAATGCCTGTTGAAAACAGGAGCAAACACCCATACATAAACACTGAGTCAAACTAGAACCCAGAAGCAGATGGAGAGGACAAGACCATGTGGTAGATGTACATAGAGACAGCTTACCTGAACAAGGATGAGCTAAGGGCCACTAGACTGATAGCTGGGAAGCCAACAGGGGTCTGACTCGGACCCCCCTGAATATGGGTCTCAGCCAGAAGGTCTGAGCAGTCTAAGAGACCTCAGACAGTGGAGCCAGGATGTATCCCTGGTGCACAAAAGGACTTTGCAAACATATCCCCCATGGAGGGATAACTGCCTTATTCTAGAGATAGGAGAGAAGCCCTAGTCCCTCCTTCACAGGACCTGTCAGATCTACATAACCCCAACTGGACTGCATTCCCCTACATATTGTATTGTGGTGGGGGGTTGGGAGGGGAGGGTGTTTAGAGTGCATGGGAGAGGGTAGAGAGGGCAAAAGGGAGGGAAGGAGGGAGGGAGAGGGAACTGGGATCGACATGTAAAATAATAATAATAATAAAAAAAAACGCTTTGACTCCAAAATTTAGACCATCTAAATTTTAATTATGTAATTAAATTATTTAAATTAATGATGACATCATTGTTCACAAGTCTGGTTTGGAGCCACCTTAGGGAAGTGGATGGTGTCACATCAGCTCATTATTTGATTATTTAGTTATATAAAGCAATGATGATATCATCCGTGACACCTGGAATTTGGTGCCACCTTGTGGGGTCAAGTGTGGCAGATCATCTAATTACATAATTAAAGTATTTGAATTGACCTTTCGTGTTAAGACCCAAGATAATGTACATATTTGTATAGTCATGTAAACCAGTAATCCTCTATTCCGTGAAGAGTCATGTAAAATTCCCTCTTGTGGAGTTAATATGCCATATCATCACAATTTACGATTAATTGTTTCAATTGATAATGATGACATCCTTTATGACTGGAGTCTGGCCATTCTCCTCTGCCACTTAACTGCTACATCACCTCTTTATTGTGACAGTTAGCTATTTCTGACTTATTTAATTATTTAAATCATTTAAATGGCAGACAATGACATCATTGAATACGATTAGTGTGCAAATATCTGTCCGGGAGAAGGTTAGGAACGTCGTGGACATGTATAGAGCAGATTCTTGATGATCTCTGCATCACCCAGAGTACTAGGGATGCTGGATGATTGAGTCCAGAAGATTCCATGGTGCCCTCCGAGAAGTACAAAGACTTCACCAAGGCAGGCATGGTGGAGAAGAGTCTGACTTCTCCATGTGGGATTTAAGTATGCACCACCATGTTTTTGTTCAAATATTTTTCCTTATATATTAATCATTTAAATCGATGAAGATGTTGTACTTCATGACTGGAGTCTGGCCATCCTCCCTGGGAGTTAATCGTGTGGCATTATTTAATTATCTTAGTAATACTTCCTTGATCATCGCTGGAGTTTGGCTCCATCTTATGAAAGTTAAGTATGCAGGACTATGCAATTCTTTACTTATTTTGTTACGTAAATAATGATGGTATCATGCATTGTGGGTTTGGCTGGTGTGTGATTGACACATTCAGGAGATTGGAACAAGAAGCAGTGCCCAGAGAATGAGGGACACTGGGTTATCTAGTGATTACTGATTATGTAATAATATTTTTTTAACGATCGAATGAATAAACGATTTTAAAAAACTGTAATATTCCGCATCCTAATTTTCTGAGAGATTGCAACAGAAGTGACCCATGAAGGACACTGTTAACACTGATTTTAAAAACTGAATCATTTGATAATCTCATGATCAGAGAATCTTATCTAATGAACTAGGTCGTACTGATAACATGACACACCACCAACAATAAATAACTCTAAATAACCATATTAGAAAGCAGGGTACAGGACTAAATAGAGAACTATCAATTGAGGAATCCAAAATGACTGAAAGAATAATAAGACAGTGCTCACAATCCTTAGTCATCAGCCAAATGCAAATCTAAACAACTCTGAGAAACCATGGGATCAAGCTCCTCTAAAGGTCAGAGAATGAAGAGGAGTTTATTTTATTTTCAATAAAGAGAAGAGGATTATGGTAGAGGCAATCCGTTGTATTGTTTCCATTCTGGAAATGAGAAAATTGAAGCATAAAAATAGGTGGAAATACTCATCAATGTACTTGAATGGCATAATGACGCTTTCGTTTTTATGCTTATATTACTATAGGCATGTTGTAGCTTAAGAGACTCGTAAATATGTGTAATTAAAAAAAAAAAAAAAAAACAGGGCCCTGCTTTGTTTTTGTTTTTGTGAGAAAATCAGTAATCAGTGAGGTTAAGGTTAGTCGATGGGTGGGTATGCTATTTTTAGCATGTAGAAGGTGCTCTAGAATGTGACAGAATGTTGCATCATAAATATTTCCTGGAAACCCTGATTGCATTCTATATCCTGGTATCATGGGCCAAGGACCAGAGAGCAGTTTCGATAAAGTGTTATCATGGCATACTACAATCTCCCAACAACACTATCCCCTAAAAATTTTAATGACAGCATGTAATTCGCCTCAGTAAGTCATAGCCATATCACTGGAAGTTTGCCGACAGCTTTTACTGGTTACCCAATTCAAGATTACCTAATATGAGAGAACATAGTCCGTGGAGAAATAGTTCAAAGACTTCTGTTTATGAGTGGTCTCTCTCTCTCCTAAGAAGTAATATAATGGTTTAAATGATAATAAGTCTCACAATTATTCATCAAAAGGTGAGTTTTCCATTGTCAACTTCCTTTAGGAAAGTGATAATCCATTTGTTAGAGTAGACTTAGGGATGATTGGATTGCAGTCCATCTCTTTTGAGGCAGCGTTGTTCCCGAGTATGGTTTGGAGCCACCTTAGGAACGTTAATGATGTTACATCAACTCATTGTTTGATGGTTTAGTTATATAAAACAATGATTATATCATCCATGACACCTGGAGATTGTTGCCACCTAGTGGGGTCAAGTGGGGCAGATCATCTAATTACATAATTAATGTATTTAAATTGACAAATCCTGTTAATACCCAAGATAATGTAAAGATTTGTATATTTATGTAAACCAAAAATCCCCTATTCCATGAAGAGTCCTGTAAAGCTCCCTCTTCGGGAGTTATAATGCAATAGCATCATATTTTATGACTGATTGTTTGAATTGATGAAGATGACATCTTTCATGACGGGAGTCTGGCCAGTCTTTCCTTCCAGTTAAAGGCTCATCACCTCTTTATGGTGACAGTAATCTATTACTGGCTTATTTAATTATTTAATTTATTTAATCGATGGACAATGACATCATTGATTCTGTTTAGGGTGCAAATTTCTATCAGGGACAAGGATAGGAAGGTTGTAGACATGGACACAGCAGTTTCTGGATGACCTATGCATGACCCAGAGTACTAGGGATGCTGCTGTGCCAGGTGTGAGCCCATCATCTCAGGTCCTGCTGCACCAGAACAGAGATTCAGGAGCTGGTGATGATATCAGGCCAACAGAGTTCATCAGGGAAGACAGTACAATTATCTCTTTATTAACTTATGGAATTTTAAAAATCAATGAAGACACCATACTTTATCATGTCCGGCACGCCTGCCAGGAATTGATGAGACAATAAAGTTCAATGACTTACACCTTTAAATATTTAATTATTAAATAGTTTCCTCATATAATCTGGAAACCCTGAAGTTTGGTGCCACCTTGTGTGACTCAGGTGTGACAGACGATATAACTATCTGATTATTTCATAATTCAAATCTGCCTTTTTCTTCTCCAGGAAGAGTGGAGTCTGGATCCACCTTTTTGGTGGTAATTGTCCCTTTTGGTTATTTCATTATTTAGTTATGTATTTATTTTAGTGAATGGCGATAGCATTTTTTAGCTCTCTAGGTGTGAATTTGAGTAATTATCTCATTATTCATTCAATTTTTGCTCAAATCTATGATTAAATGATTTTTATTCATTTAATTATCTAAGTATTACTTCTTTGACAATCACTGGACTCTGGCTCCATCTTATGGAAGTTAAGTATGAAGGACTATCCAATCAGATACCTTTTTGATTACGTATTTAATGATGGTGTCATCCATTGTGGGTTTGGCTGCTGTGCGATTGACACAGGAGGAGATTGATACCAGAACCAGTGCCCAGCAAATGAGGGACATTGGGATATCCACTGATTTCTGATTTCATAATAATAGATTTTGAAGGATCAAATGTTTAACCGATTTAAAAAACTACATTGTTTCGCACCATTAGTTTCTGAGATCTTGCAACAGAAGTGACCCATGAGGAACACAGGCAACACCAATTTTACAAATGGAATAATTTTATGAACTCATGAGCAGAGAATCTTATCTAATGTACTCTGTTGGGCTGATAACATGACACACCACCAACTCTAAATAATTCTAAATAACCATATGAGAAAGTGGGGTACAGGAATTAATAGAGAATTTTCAATTGAGGAATCCGAAATGAATGAAAGAAACATAAGACATTGCGCAAAATCCTTAGTCATCAGCCAAATTCAAATCAAAACAACCATGAGAAACCATGTGATCAAGCTGTCCTAAAGGTAAGAGAATGAAAAGAATATATATATATATATATATATATATATATATATATATATATATTTGTAGCTCCCTTGCTACCATCTCTTCCACGAATCAGGCAAAGGCCTAGAGTTTGAAATAAAGACAAGACAGCGGGTCATTCGTTCAATGCAATGTCAGAATTCCAAATACTGAATGCCATTCATTGAGGGGCAATAATGGGCTTAATTACTGACTTAAAGCACAGTGGAAAATTACAGGAAATTTAGGCTTAACTCCGCACTATGAGGTGTGTGTTTTCATGAGGTATGTATTGTCATGAGGTATGTGTTGTCACAAGTTGTGTGTTGTCAAGGAGTGTGTTATCTCGAGGTTTGTTATCAATACGGGAAGAGTACCAACAAAAGCCATGGTGCAATGAGTTCCCTCCAACAGGTTCAAGCTTGCTCAAGTTGCTTTGGGTATTACAGTTCTCCCTTTCTTTTAATATAAACTAACACCTGCCTTATTTGGAAGAAGACGTCAGCATAATTACTTACCCGTCATTGGAGAGGGCACCCAGGCCCCCTCTGCCTTACTGTCCCTGGTGAATAGTTTGTTAGCCTCATGTGGGCAGAGGCATTTTACCTCGAGCCAAGGACAGTATCTGTCTTGTTAGAAAGTTGGCTTGGGCCTGTTTAGTGCTGTGGCAAAGTAGACCAAATGCAAGGGCTACAAACCCCCAGTGATCTGCTCACAAGTTGAAGTCCTTGTAAAAGGCCTTCTTCATTGGCAAGTGAAATTCATGTTTCATAGATGTTAATGATCTGCATTGCTAAAGCATGTGTATAACTGAAAAACTCATCACTCCAGGATTTCTGGAGAAAAATGATGAATTAACACAGCTATGTGTGAAAGACAGAAGAAGAAGCCATATGAGTTTCTCACAAAAATTCAAGTGTTCCTATAGGAGATTAATTTGTAAATTTAGTTTAAAAATGCCAATTTGTACTAGATAATAACGTGTGCTTTGGGTAGCTAAGGCTTAAGCCAAATCACCTGATAGTTGATCCACTGTTCTTGCAGTATTTACCGATTGGGAGAGGGCTATGGTAGAAACTGTAGCTTCAGAGGTGAAGGCAGCACTGTCAGCCATGATACCAGAATCTCCTTTCCTCTCTGCTACACACCTGGGTACATCCCCAAGACAGCTGTTACAGTCGGCAGACCTGCTGAGAACAATTGAACCTTTCTCCAAAATTATTAGCATTGTTTATAACAATAAGAATGGAACCAGAATACAGTGCCTGAGATGAAGGTGAAATTCTTGTCCTTTGGATAAAAGTGTAAATTTATAGCCTCTTAATTCAAACTATAATTAGTGGTTAGGATAAAAGGCCACATATAGCTACTCAGACCCGCAGGCATCAGGATGGGTAGTTTCTTGAAGACCCATCGGCCTTCTTTCTGGCTGTTACAATCACCTTCCCTCCTCATATGGAGAATCAGCCACTCAGGCACCCAAACAGAGTTATTGCAGAAAATTAACAATACATGGATCTTACACATAAAATTAAAATGCAAACAGCTGAACTTATAAAAGGTACTTAACTAAAAGGCCTCTGGAAGTTTGTTGCCTTGCTTTCAGTGGTTGCACCTGAAGTATGTAGAAGTTGACTTAAAAAAGGTTTCCATAGACACCTCCCTGCTCACAGTACTCAAAGCAGATACAGCCCACAGAATAGTTATTTGGTAGACTGCCTCTAGCTTCTGGGAATTTCAAGAACTACATGAGAATTCAGGGGACAGGTTGTCTCCTTGCAGCTTCCCAGCCAGATCCAGGGAATATCCACCACACTGGATCCATCACCTATCTCCCACCACCGATCTGAGGACGGCAGCCCCTCAATCACCATGCTGTGGTTTTCCAGTTTCCCCTTCCTCAAAGCACATCACTCAAAACCACTGGCTGTAGGTTCTCTTCAAATCCAGACCAGAACAGCCCTGCACTTCTTTTGACAGGCACATCACAAAGGGGCCTGATTAGCTATTAAGGCCTGAGTGATAAAAGCACCTCCCAGGTGGTTGCAGATTGCTTAAGGACAAATTGCAATGGTTACTGATTGCCTTCTAGCACTAAGACTTTTCTACATCAGTAGTGATGTGCATTTCTATAGCAAGTGTCCTATAGCTGAACTGTGCTATCATTCTGTAGTACACAGGCATTTACCTTTCTTCCTCCTAGACACAGTGTTGCTAGCTAAATATAATTACTGAAATGGATTGAGTGATTCTTGGTGAAAAAGTTGGAAGGGAGCTCCAAATATTCGTTAACTACCATAAAGAGATTTAGGAATGCAAAATGTGTTATTTGTTATTTGGTTAAACACTGAGTTTTGTTGAACTAAATTTGCTTTTTTACCTGTTTGTCACAGGAACTACAGATAATCAGGAAAGAAAAGCAGAGACCACATCTCAAAAAAAGATAAATGATCTTTCTCATGGCAGAATGTCAGATGATGGCTCCATGAATGTAGAATTTTATCCCTGAAATTCAGAGCAAACACATGGCAAAGGCATCATAATGAGAAAATATTCTTCATGGAAAATTGAATATTTACAGAGGAATACATCTTCTGTAAGCATATAAAAAAATAAAACGTAACAAAAACCACCTGCAGTAATGAAGGTTTTCTGCATGAAAAGGAATGTAGGATGAATCTCTCCATATATTTAGAAAGTGAATTTATTACGATGTCTCACAAGCTGTGATATATTTAGTACAACAATGGTTGCCTAGCAATGGGAATCTGAAGAGTACAGCAGTTTTTTAGTTTATCATGATGGATGTGTCAGCAGGTCATTATACATCAAAATTCCAAAAAAGTAGGCTCTAGTTGTAGTGAAGGAAGAAACTTGGTACCAAGAGGTAGGGTAAGTAGCCAAAGAGAGAAAGCTTCCTCCTTCAATACCATTTATACATGTAGGCTACCACCAGAAGGTTGATCTGTTCCTTTATGTGACTTTGTTCTGTTTTGTTTTTTGTTTTCAAAACAGGGTTTTTCTGTGCAGGACTTAAACTCATTCTGTGGATTTGGCTGGCCTCAACCTAAGCAAAATCAGGCAGCCTCCTGTGTCCTAGGATTAAACATGTGCACTGCCACCAAGCAGTTAAAGGTAGATCTCATCATCTGTTTGCATACAAGGCTTCTGTATGGCTTTGGCAGCCCTGGAATATATTCTGCCAGTCTGAAGTTTCTCAACTCCTAAATGGGAATCCATTCCAACTTGTCATGAGTTCAAAGTGTTCCAATAACTCCCATTGTCCTTAAGACATTATCTTTCCTGCTACAGGACACCTGTGCCTTGATGATGAATATCTCCTATCTAAATAGCAATGATTTGGGAGTAGACAGGTTAACCACCCAGAAGTAAGGGAGGAAGTGCAGCAATGGGGTGCCTGAAGGCACATAGTATGTTCCTATTCAGTTTTCTTCTAAATGGATTAGGTGAATGCATTATAATGATTATGTCATGAAATAAGTGTCCGAGGCTCCAGATTTATATAAGTATATTGTCAAAGAAGTTTGTATTTACAGTGAGTCACACATGTATGCTTTATTGGTAGATGCAGTGACCTATGATGATGTGTATATCCACTTCACTCAGGAAGAATGGGCTTTGATAAATCCTTCTCAGAAATGTGTCTACACAGATGTGATGCTGGACATATACAGGAACATCACTACTACAGGTGAGATTGTATTTTCCTTCATATTTTTGAAAGACCCCCACTATGCTTATTGCCTGTTTAAATTGCTCTTGCTAATTTGACAAGGTCAAACTATGAGAAAAGTACAGGAGGGAACCAGGTGCTGCTCTCATCCAACGCCAACCAGATATCTGTGGTCTGCAGCTTGGACCAAAGCAAGGTCAGCAGGACAGTGTCCAGTATGCTGAGATAGTCATAACTGAATTCTTTGTATTCTTTGTGCCCAACCCGAATAACCAACTGTCCTTGGTTAACTACAACTGCTACATTTAGATGAAACAATGAAATCCCTGTAACCATGCTTCTGCTTCTGTAAGCCTGCTTCTTGCCACCCCAACCCTATATAAACTGCCTGAGTTTTAAGCTCAGCACGCTCAGTCCCCCCGAAAGACTGAAGCGTCCACAGGTACCTGTGTAAACAATAAACAACCTCTTGCACTTGCATCCAGTGGTCTGGTCTCGTCTCTTGGGGGCAAGGGCCTTCCCCCTGACAGGCTCCAAACTCTTGGGGTCTCTGGGGGTCTTTCATTGGAGGTTCCACCGAGATTGGAGACCCTTCCCCCTAGAGACTGACACTGACACCCACCGGGAGGTAAGCTGGCCAGCGCTTAATTTCTGTTCTTTGTTGTCTTGTTCATATGTCTTTTACTTGTTACTTGTTGCGCAGCGATCGGTAATCGGCTAGGCTAGTCGAGTCTGTAGGCGGCTTGAGAAGGAGCTGACGAGCTCGGACTTCCACCCGCCACCCTGGGAGACGTCTCAGGGATCTGGGGTGCCCGATTTTTCAGGGCCCACAACGAGTCCCAGGGATTCGTGGTTTTGGGGGGCCCAGGGGGCTTAAGACCCTCTGTGCCTCCAACTCAGTATCTGGTTTCGGTTTTACGCCGAAAACGCGCAGCGTGTCTTTGTGCTGGCTGTCTATGTGTTTTGTCTGTTCTGTTTATCTGTCTGATTCTTTATTTCGAAGAAAATATGAAACAATCTTTAACCACCCCCTTAAGGTTATTTTAGATCATTGATGATGTACAGAGTCGAGCTCACAATCAGTTGGTTAAAGGAAAATAAACTGTGTCGGACTCCCCGGTAGCCAGCTGACTCTGAGATCAAAGGGAGCCAGCCACCAAAGGAACCTGCTGAGCCTTTCCCCTGCCCAGGCTGCTGGATTAGGAGGCCAATTTCAATTTCAATACTGGTCTTTCTTGGCGTCCAACCTTTATAATTGAAAAATCTAACAACCCCTCCTTCTCCAAAAACCCTGTAGCTCTCTAACCTACTTGAATATGGCTTTTGCAGGTCCTCCTAACCTTGGGGGGGGGGGGAACAACGCATCTTCCTGGGAGAAACCGTCTTAGAGGATGATAAAAAAGCCCACTCAGTTGCCAAATAAAATTGAGGAAATTTTTCCCCTAAATCGTCCCTGCTGGGACTTTAACACCTACTTCTTTATCGCCAGTTACTCACAGCGGGTTTCCGCGGGCCTGGGGACGCTGTCCCAGGAATTTGGCTCAGGTAAGACAGATAACCCAGGGACCGGAGGAAACTCCGACTGCATTTTTGGAGAGGCTAAAGGAAGCCTACCATATGTATACACCCTTTGATCCTGATAGTAACGAGCAAAGGGGCAATGTTTCTATGGCTTTCATTTGGCAGTCGGCTCCAGATATTAGGACTAAGTTGCAGAGATTAGATAATTTATAAGATTATAGCCTGCAGGATCTCGTAAAGGAAGCAAAAAAGATCTTTAAAAAGAGAGAAACACCTGAGATTAAAAAAAAAAAAAAAGACTTAGAAAGTTGCAGGAGGAAAGAGAGGACAAGTTTAAGAAGGAGCTAAAGGAGGAGAGAGAGAGAAAGAGAGAGAGAGAGAGAGAGAGAGAGGGATCATAGGAACCGGAGAGAATTAAGCAAAATTCTGGCCACTGTAGCTCAGAATAATCATAGTGCAGGAAGTCAGGAAAGAAAGGAAAAAGGAAGGAGGCCCAGGGTAGATCGAGACCAGTGTGCCTACTGCAAAGAAAAAGGCCATTGGGTCAAAGATTGCCCTAAGAGACCTAAAAGTCAGAGGCATGGGGACGGACCCCAAAGACCAACTCAGCTTCTAGCCCTAGATGAAGACTAGGGCAGTCGGGGCCAGGAGCCCCCTCCCCCAGCCCAGGCTAACCTTAAAAGTCGGGGGGAGGGGCAGCTAGTCACCTTCCTGGTGGACACTGGAGCCCAACATTTAGTTCTCACCGAAACGCACGGGCCATTGAGTACCAAAACAGCTTGGGTACAAGGAGCCACCGGAGAAAAACAATACCGATGGACCACGGAGAGAAAAGTTCATCTCGCATCAGGTAAAGTCTCACATTCCTTTTTGCATGTACCGGACTGTCCATATCCATTACTGGGTCGAGATCTACTGACTAAATTAAAAGCCCAGATCCATTTTGAAGGATCAGGAGCTAAAGTCTCTGGCCCACAAGGGGCTCCACTTCAAATATTAACTTTACAATTGGAAAATAAATATAGACTTTTTAAAAAAGCCTCCTGAACAGCAGGAAGGAATGGACTTATAGTTAAAACAACACCCCCTGGCCTGGGCAGAAACAGGGGGCATGGGCTGGCCATACAACAGCCACCCCTAATAATAACCCTGAACCCAGCCACCTTGTTACCACTGCTGGAGGAACCAGCCTCCCATGACTGTCAGCAGATCCTTGCAGAGATGCATGGAATATGTCCTGATCTGACCGATCAGCCCTTGAAAGATACAGACTACACCTGGTTCACAGACAGCAGCAGCTACTTGCTAAATGGTGAGAGACGGGCAGGGGCTGCAGTGACGAATGCCTCAGAGGTCATATGGGTCACTGCACTCCCCCGGAGGCACCTCTGCTCAGCGAGCTGAACCCTTTGCTCTGACTCAGGCTCTCCAGATAGCAGCAGGTAAGAAGCTTAATATGTACACTGATAGCCGGTATGCCTTTGCCACTGCCCATGTCCATGGAGAAATTTATCGGAGAAGGGGCCTTTTAACATCAGAAGGCAAAGAAATCAAAAATAAAAATAAAATCTTGACATTATTAAAGGCCCTGTTCCTTCCTAAAAAATTGAGCATAATGCATTGCCCTGGACATCAAAAGGGGGAAAGCCTGGAGGCAAAAGGAAATCGCCTGGCTGATGAAGCAGCCAAACAAGCAGCCTTAAGCCCCCAACTATTGACTATTAGCATATTGACTGAAAAGAAAACAGCTAAGACTCCAGATTGGGACTATGATGAAACGGATTTGGACATTGTTCAGAAACTAGGTGCAGATTATGACCCCAATCGGCAATGCTGGGTCTACCAAGGAAAGACTATACTGCCTATAAAAATGGCAAAAATGTTAATAGACCACCTCCATAAGCTGACTCATTTGAGTGCCAAAAAGATGAAAACTTTGCTAGATAAAAAAGAAATTGGAACTTACCTTCCCAATCGGAATTTATTACTGGAACAAGTAACTGCTAACTGTCTGGCCTGTGCCCAGATCAACCAAGGAAAAACCAAACTGGATCCTGGAACCCGGCTTCGTGGCCATAGGCCTGGTGTCCATTGGGAAATAGACTTTACTGAAGTCAAACCTGATATGTATGGTTATAAATATTTACTGGTTTTTATAGACACCTTTTCAGGATGGGTAAAAGTGTTTCCTACCAAACATGAGACTGCAAAAATGGTCACCAAGAAACTATTGGAAGAAATCTTTCCCAGATATGGGATGCCACAGGTAATAGGATCAGACAATGGGCCTGCCTTCGTCTCCCAGGTAAGTCAGCTGGTGGCCAGGTTGCTGGGGATAAATTGGAAATTACATTGTGCTTACAGACCCTAGAGTTCAGGACAGGTAGAAAGGATGAATAGAACCATTAAGGAGGCTTTATCCAAATTAACGCTTGAAACTGGCTTTAAAAGCAGGTACCAGATCAAATATGATAATTTTCTTTCTCTCATCAGAAAGCTTGATCATTGCTCTATAACTGCAGGAGTTTTATTCCTGAACCTCAGAAAAACCACTTAACAAACACAAAATTATAAAAAGAGTATTCTTCGTGGAAAGTTGAAAATTTAGAGAGGAATGGAGCTAGGAAGATTTTTGTGTATGACCACTACTGTTAGCCAGCACATCTTACTCAGTGAGCAGTTTTAAACAATCTGCATTATTCAAGAATTCAAGCTTTGTAAGATCCTCAGAATGAGGAGTCTCCCAGTTTCCATCGGTATCCCCAAGAACTCAATGTCCAGTCCAGTTGCTTCAACATGCAAGAGGCTTTAATGAACACGAAACATTTGTGCAAAGGGGCCCCTCCAGCAGGTAGACTAGTGAGAAGAAGCCATCTCCTCCCTCCACCCCGCCACACGGCACAGGTGTTTTTAAAGGCAAATACCCCAAGCTTAGGGAGGGGGGTGGGACCCTCTGTCCATTGAGTACATGACCCTTTGAGGCTGGTCTCCCTATTAGGGTCAACAGACCTTAGGGCCTCAGGGTGTGCTAATTAATCTTGTCTGGGCAAACCGGAGGTGCAGTTATCTATTTGTTTCTTAAAGACCCCATTCACCACCTGCTGACTCACAAGAAAGGAGGGGCAGTGTAAATTCTTGGAATCTTGTTTTCTCAGGGCCTTGTGAGGGGAAGTTAGCAGATTCCAAGGAACAGATATTGCTAGGGGTTAACTTTCCAGTTTAGTATGTCCTTCATTTAAAGTGGGGCGTTTCTCTAACTTTACTTTTTTGTCTTTCACGCCCTATATCTTATCTCTAGAGAGTAAAGTTCTAGTACTCTGATCTACAAAGCACCCCACCCAGAACCCGCACTTTCCCCACCCTGTGTCCTACTGCGCCCACTGCTCCACTGGTCTGGTTGAGCACTGGGACCGAGAGCGGGTCAAATAAACAAAACACCTCCACCTCCGGAAAATTTCTTGGACCTGCTTTGAAAATACTGGACCCCTGTATCCCGCTGGAGCAACCAGTGTGCCAGCCTGCCTGATGTTTATCCGTCATTACTGAGGCTCTGCCGGGGGAGAGACCTCCTAGAGTGACCGGAACACACAGAGTTACAGACATTGAGCACCTCTCACAACTCTGTCCCCAGGAACTCCTTCTCAAACACACGGTTCCTGGACTGTCCCCTGCACAAGCGGCTGCGATCTCACAAGCGGCTGAGATCTCAGGACTTCCGCCTTCCGGTCACGAACTAAAGCTTCCGGTTCGTGGCTGTCAGTGTCCCCGGAAGACACACATGGAAAACATGCTTCTAGTTCCACCCGGCCAAACTGACACACGATTTCCGCTTGTGAACCAAGGACGTCAGGCTTCCAGTCACTGACTTGAGCTTCACACAAAATGGTCCCCAGGAAAGGTTGCAACAAAGAGATGCACAACTTGAGTTCCACCCGTGAAGTAAACAGGACGGAGTGTGCTGCGGCCTGAGTTCCGCTTCCGGCACATTACTTCCGCTTACGGATGGTGCAACATGCGATTCCCTGCCCACCTGACAGCGATTAAATTGGATCCACTTTCGGCCCAGGACTGGAATTGATCGTATCGGACATTGCGGGCCGGATAGGAAACGCCTTAAGGGACGGGACTAACAGGTCCAAGTGAACAGGTCAGAAACGGCTGATTCCGACCGCAAAAGAGGCAGCACAGAGCATATCCCCTGTCACTCATCGAGGCGGTAGGTGGGACTTCCGGGTGCGGCGAACAGGGCAGAAACAGAGATCGCAACCCTAGGTCCGTGCACCCCTCTGGTTTTCGCTGTTTCCTGTTTATGCCACGGTTGGCAGCAGGGTTCCTGTTGCCGGGGAAACCGGGGTGGGACTTCCGGCAACATGGTAAATCGGGGCGGGACTTCTGCATGGGAGCATTGACCAGGAATTAATGACTTAGAGAGGTTCCCAGGGGATGGGCGGTGTCACGGGAGCCGTGATGTCAGAGGAGTTACAGGCGTGGCCTGTAGGGCACACAGCTGTCAATCAAACACCTGTCATTCAATCATTCATTCACTCATTCATTCAGTCATTCACTCAGCCACTCATTCATTCAATCACTCATTCATTTAGTCATTCATTCATTTATTCAGTCATTAATTCATTTACTCAGTCATTCACTCATTCATTCAGTCATTCATTCAATCATTCATTCATGTAGTCATTCATTCATTGATTCAGTCATTAATTAGTTCATTCAGTCATTCATTCACTCATTCAGTCAAAGGTCAGTCATTCATGAAGTAATTCAGTCATTTCAGTCATTCATTCATTAGCTCATTCATTCATTCATACATTCATTCATTTACTCATCCATTCAGTCATTAACTCAATAATTCATTGTACAATCATTCATTCATTGAATCACTTCCTGTGTGTGCTGGAGGCGGGACTTGCGGTCCCTGAGGCTAAGGCTCTGACATAGACAGGAGCAGGCAGGATTTCCTGTTTCCTTTTACCTACACTGTAGCCCATGACCATCTTGAACCCCGCCGTCTTTTTTGCGCACCCAGGGGCAGGAAATAAGTCCCATCATCTCGGAGGAACCGGAATTGGTTGTCTCAAGCCGGAAGTGGACAATTTCTGGTCCCTCCCAGAACGGAAGTGAACCCCCAGACCGGAAATGTGCGATCCTTTCAACATGGAGCTGGTTCCACTCACCAGGCTTCTGCAGGGGAAGAGGGTGGTGCTGGGGAGCAGCTCCCCCAGGAGGCGGGACATCCTGTCCTCCATGGTGACTTCCAGGGGCAGGGCCTGCTCTGGGATTGTCAGCTGTGACTTCCAGGGGTGGGGCCTGCTGTGACTGACAGGAGGTCGTACCCTCCCACTTCCAGGAGTCCCTGGAGAAGGCGAGATTTCCAGCTACGCCCGAATATGCCCGGGAGACAGCAAAGCTGAAGGCTCTGGAGGTGGCGTCGCGGCTGAGGCTGCACAGGGTGAGGACGGCCCCATCCCTTCTGGTCAGGTGGTAGGCCACACCCCTTCCTTTCGAGGCCCCGCCCACAAGCCTAATCCCCCCCCCCGCCCTCTGCTCTGCAGGACCTGCACCCTCCTGATGTCATTATTGGAGCTGACACCATTGTGGTGAGTGAGGCCCTGCTCCTTCCGGCCCTGCCCATCCTGCCCCTCACTGATCCGGCCCCTTGGCATCTGGCTTCGCCCACTGCAGGCCTTGGATGGCTTCATCCTGGAGAAGCCAAAGGACAAGGATGATGCCTACAGGATGCTGCGCAGGTGGGCGGGGCCTGAAGGGGCGGGGCAGACACACCCACGGCAGAGTGGGCGGGGCCTCTGCATGGAGCTCCAGCCTCTGCCCACCCCAGCCCTGCCCCTTGCCAACCACGCCCTGTCCCGCCTTCCCTGGCCCCGCCCAGGCTGAGTGGCCAGCAGCACAGTGTCATCACCGGTGTGGCCATCTTGAGGCCACTGTGGCAGAGGCAGCTTCAGGAGCTGAGTTCCACATGCCCAGAGGCCCCAGAGGTGGAAGGGGACCCAGAAGCAGAAGTGGAATTGTCACTGTTCCATGAAGAGACCCGTGTGACATTCTCGCGGCTATCGGAGCCACGGCTCTGCGAATACGTGGAGAGCGGGGAGCCTCTGTGAGTGGGTGCGGGGTGGGGTGGGTGGGGCCAGGAAACCTGGAAGTGAGGCCTGAAAAGGAAGAGCTGTCCCCGGCGGGCGTGGGTGTGGCTGAGCATGGCACCTGGTGTGACCTCGTCCTTGCCTTGCACCCAGGGACAAGGCTTGCACCTACGGGCTTCAGGCACGAGGCGGTGCCCTAGCAGAGCGCGTGGAAGGGGATTTCTTCAATGCCGTGGGGTTTCCACTCAACCGCTGCATGCATGAGCTGGCTGCCATCTTCCCGGATGTGGGACCACACGTCCCTGTCAGCCAGCATCCGGCCACACCCCAATAATGAGGATTGTAGATGGAGAATGAGTATGTGAGTATTGCGGTAAATAAGGATCAGGATAAACAAATAGGCCGAATAGATGTTTAATCAGGGAGAAATAACTTACAACCTAGACAGATGAACACCAGGAAATTCAACCCGATCCTCTCCTGTCTGAGTCACGCCAGAAAGAGAGAGCACCTTCCTGGCCCCCTCCGACCTCCTTCCTCAGGTCCTCTCCGCCCATCGCTCCACCCCCCAATGGGCGTAGTCAGTGCTACAGAAGGACTACCTCACTACAATTCCCCTTTTAGTCTAAAGAAAAGGTTTAGGCTTAATACAAAACTATATACAAAACAGTGAATAACAAGTGTGCTCTAAGAAAAGGAAAATCGAGAACAAAATGACCTACATATCTAGTCCTAGGGTGAGGGCATAATGGAGTTTACAATAGAGTTGTCCTAAGCTGGAAAACGAAAGTCTAGTACCTAATATATCTAACTAGGAAGAGAGAATAATAGTTGTGATAGTTTAATCTTCAACCTCATCAAGACCTGAGAAGGAAATTAACAATACTAGAGTAGACAGGAAATGCGGATGGACAACTTCCAAAAGGTGCAGCAAGGACAGAAACAGCAAGCCATCTGAACAGTCACCCTAGGTCTCACAGCGACGTTGGTACACCCAGATTTGGCTAAGGCCAAGAGAACTTGACAGACCACAACAACAGCAGGGAAATAGAATGGCTGTCTTATCCTGACTTGGCAAGGTCAAGCAGTCTTCTATAATTGTCTCCTGCAAGCACATAGGACTGCATGTCCAAATCAGTGGTCAAGATGGGGGCAATTCTATGCCCAACAGGCCATTAGCTGAGGCGAGATTGAACTCCAGCAGGAGCAACAACAGTGTCCAACATATTTTCAGGAAAGTGCACGGTGCTGTCAAGAGCAACAGTGTCTCATGTCAATGGAGTACTAATATTAAAACATTTAAATGCCATGTTCTGCATGTCTATGAAGTGATTGAAGATTAAGCATCTATATCTGACTAATCTCATAGGTACAGGAAATGTGAGTGAAGATAATCTGTAATACTCGGGAACTTAGCTAAAAAGACTCATTAAAACTTTCCTGAGTAAAGCAGGAACAAATACTTAAACAATATAACTATTTACATATACCTACATGTAAATCCCTAAAATAGAGGTAGAGTATAAGTGTCAAGACAAGAGGTAGAACTATAATGGGCAGCAAGATAAATATCCCAAATTGTATCAATATACAAAATGTCTTGAATACAGGAAAAGTATACATACATAGAATATGGTAAAAAATAATGTGCATAAAATATTATAAGTGGAAACATTTAACACAATATAACAAAATATAAACTTAATTTTACATAGCTTACCACATAGGAATACATAACAATGTAAGCTGTAAAATACTATCTCATTCATACTCAAATTCTCAAGGAAATAGGCTAATCTACTTATATCCCATCTAAACCATACCTTTACCCACCATTCCCTATTCCTGTCTAAAAGATAAACCTGAGTGTAAGCATCACCCAATCCCAAATAACTAAAACCAACCCAAAGACGATGACTATTATCCCAAAATTCCAAGGGTAGGGAAAGGGGGCATAGTCATATTAAGATTACTTCCTGCTGAAATGGGATGATGGGGGGTGGAGAGGGGGCCAGGAAGGCGCTCTCTCTTTCTGGCGTGACTCGGACAGGAGAGGATCGGGTTGAATTTCCTGGTGTTCATCTGTTTAGGTTGTAAGTTATTTCTCCCTGATTAAACATCTATTCGGCCTATTTGTTTATCCTGATCCTTATTTACAGCAATATGTGAGTGACTGTCCGGGGCGGGTATTCTGGTGAGAGAGTGACTGAAGGGGCGGGGCTTCTGGTGAGTTTGTGAAGCAGTGACCCATTTCCCATGATGCCCTTGGTGCATTGTGTTTGATTGACAGAGCAAGCTTCCCTCAAGTGCATCACTTCCCAGTGCTAGGACACAGGACATGGGGTGAGGTGTGTGGAGGCAGGGTTAGGGGACAGGCCCACCGAGGGGAGTACACCTAAACCCACCCCTGTGGCCCCGCCCCTCCTGATGTCCCGCCCTCACCATCTCCATGGGCCCTGCCCTTGCCACCACTGGGTCCTGCATGAGCATCTTCACCATCAGATGCCTGTGATGGACATTTGACATCAGGAGCAGGGTCAGAGGAGGCCCCACCACCTGCCTGCACTCTGATTTGCATATTCAAGAGCTGCCTGGAGACTCAGAAGACATCAAGTACAGAAACTGCTGGGGTTAATTTGCATGGCCACACCTCCAAATGACCTAACCTGTATGTATTTGCAGGTCAAAGTCCCAAACAGATGGGAATACTTGCATTCATTTGCATAGCAAAAGCATGCAAAGCAGCACAAATTTGCATATTAAAGTATATTTCCGAAACTGCGGTTTACTCATTTACATACTGAAATGTGAAGCCCCAATCAGACTGCCAGATTTTCAGGCTCTGTGCTTATTTGCATAATCAAAATTACTAGTGCATCCTTTACATAACAGTTTAGTAGCCTCATTTGCATATTTAAATGAGTGGCAGGGTTTTATTGCTCAGCATCAGGCCCCACCTCTTCAGGACTACCTTGGCTCACCTATCCCCTACCCCGAGGTCACAGTGTCCAAGGTCACAATCAGTGACCCTCTCCAGGCCCTGCCCTCAACCACACCAGGCCCTTCCCCACTTTCTCTCCTAGGGTCCCCGAGGGCAGGGCCGGGGTCTGGGTATTACCTATGGTGCAGACAGGACTTGGTCCGGGCAATGACATCACAGGAAATTGTGACCGTGAGCAGGAAGTGCCCTCCTTCCCTACCTTCACCATCTCCACCCTCAGCTGGGCATGGCAGGAATCTCCTACCAAACTCTTAGGTTACCAAGCAGCAATGCTAGGACCCAGAGGGCGGTGGCCATGGTGAGCAGGTTAAAAGAGTAAAAACCCTGAGGATGATGAGTGTGGCCCCTGTGACATCACAGAACTCACCCCTCCAGGCCCTTGTGATGTCAGTCACCGCAGGCCCTGCCCCTCCAGCTGTCAATCACTACAGACCCCACCTCCTGCCTCTGGGCCATGAGGTCTGCTGAGGGTGTGATCTACAGGCTGACTGGGCGGGGCCATGTCAGCTATCTTCATAAAGGTAGAGGGGCAGGCTGCAAGCCGAGGGCGGGACTTCCTGGCAAGGGAAACCTGGCAGTAGAGACTCAGGTCAATCATCAAGGGTGGGGCATGACTACTTCTGCTCCCAGATCGCAGCCAAGGATGACCTGAGCCAAGGCCATCAGGAACTTTTGTAACTGCTGTGGCTGGGACTGCATTTCCCAGCATCCTATGCGGCTGCTTACTGCTTCCCTGCCCAGAGACTTCTGGGTCTGGATGTTCATGTCCAGGACTGCATTTCCTAGCATCCTGTGCGGTCGATTCCTGCCTTTATGCCCAGGGACTTCCGGTTTTCATCTGTACCAGCCAGGGACTGTAGTTCCCAACATGCTCTGCGGTGGCTTTCTGTTTTTCAGCAAAGAAACATCCAGTTTGTAGTTTTTGGAGGCCCAGGACTCCATTTCCCAGCATCCTCTGTGGCCACTTCCTGCTTCCCTGCCCAGGGACTTCTTATTTTCATCTTTGGCAGCCAAGGACTATATTTCCCAGCATGATTTGTGTCCGCGTTTCTATGAATGGACTTCCGGTTAAAAACTTTGGGGTCCAGAACTGCACTTCCCAGCATGCTGTGTGGCTGCTTCTTTCTTTTCTCCCCTTGACATTCTCTTCTGGACTTCAAGGACCCTAACTACAGTTCCCGGCATGTGCTGGGCTTGTTTCGATCTTTTCAGTTCCTAAACTTCTTCTGGTCTCTGACGTTCCAGGACAACATTTCTCATCTTCCTGTGGTGCCGCGTCCTGTTTTTTTCAGTCCTGAAATTCCACCATTTAAAGGCACATAATAATTTAGAAATATTTGAGACTTAGAACAGTTGAATTTAAGTTGTATGAAGTTAGCTTACATTTACATAAAGTTAAGTTGAAATCGAATGTACAGATATATTATTCAGGACTGGGTAAATTGAGAAGGACAAGAGTGTGAAGCTATGTATAACATAGTCAGAGAAAAAAGATATTACAAAGAATAAAAGGCAAACGGTAAATGACTTACAGGTTCTGTTGGTGGCAGAAGCTGGCTAGACTCTTTCTGCCTAGATGGCTGATGTAGCAGAAAGAAGAACCATGGTGGGTAAAGCTAGGCCACATGGTCAAGATGGTGGCTGCCATAAACATATTCCCAACAGCTGAAAGAAATCCTAAAGTTTTGAGATGTAATTTTGTCTTGAGCAGATGCTGCCTCAGCCCAGCCCACCAGGCTGAGACAGGTTGCAGCTGGGGCAGGCAGGAGAATTTGAGCGTGCCGGGAAGAGAACCGAAACAAGTTTAGGGAAAGAGATTGTTTAGCAGAGATATTAAAAAAAAACGCCTTCCATCTATCTGTTCCCTGGCAGTAATTTGAAAGATCCCATAAAATATCGGGATCTAGAGAGCCGTTATGTGGCCAATTTGAATTATTTTCTAGGGCATATCTAGGCTACTTTTCAGTACAAAGGTAAATAAGTCTGGGTGACTTTACAAGGGGCATTAAGTGAAAGGGTTTTAAATTTTCTATCAGGCATCCCAGTGGAGTGGTGGGGGATATTTCCTTGGTCGGTTTATTCCCCATGGGTGGAGTGAAAGTGACCATGCAGTCTTGGAACTCATCAGCCCAAGAGTGTGGCCACAAGAGTGTGTCGCGAGAATGGCAGAGCGTTATTCAAAGCTCGTTAGCCCGAAAACGTTGCCAGGACCAACAGAGGCCGGAAATACTCAGCAGTCTGAGAGCAGAGCCAATATACCACACTGGGCAGTATGTCTTCCACCCATGGAATGTACCTGACCTTAAGGAATTGGGTTAAAATGTAAAAGGGTACCTTACCTAATTGAAGCCTGTGTGGGATGGTATTTCCAGTGAACGGGGGGGGGGGGGAATGGTGGTGGAACGCTGGTATCTGAAACAAGATCCTGAGTGTCTCTGGCTGGCCGCCCACCAGCAGACAGCTGTCAGTGACCCTCAAGTAGAGCCTGCCTGGGTTTCGGCACCAATGTTGTTCTTTTGCTGTGCAGCTAATGCCTAAGAAACACAAACTCGAGACTCAGCGCCCACCGCGAGTTTGTTGAGAAAAGGGAGAGAAAGAGGGGGTAGCTGGTGGCCAACTGAAAGCAGAAGAGGGGGGGGTGTGGGGCACTTGCTTTAAAAGGGGAGGCTTGCACATGTGTAACTGAGTCCTCTGGCAGCCAGGTAAACCTTGAGCCGTCAGGTAAAGCTGATGTACTGATGACATGGCCATGAGGGTCCCGCCCATCATCAGGGTGTTGGGGGTCAAATGGCTGCTAGTTCCTAACAATCAGATTGCTAAGCGGAGTCACTAGCTACACATGTAGTTAAGTGTAAGCCACAAGTTAGCCACAAACTAACCCACTAGTTAGCCACACATACTAGCTCACAAGTACCCACACACACCATGCCTCTTGTTAGCCACATACTTAACTTACTATTTAGCTGCACACATGAAGTCACTAGTTAGAAAAACACCTAAATCAATAGTCAGCCCCATACCTATGTCACTAGTTAGCCACAAAACTAAGCCACAAGTCCATCACACAAATAAAGCAGTACTTAGCCACACACACTAAGACAGTAGTTAATCACACACCTAAGTTACTATTTAGCTACATGCATAAGCAGTAATTAACCACATTGGCTAAGTCACTAGTTAGCCACAGTCACTATGTCTCTAGTTAGTTACACACAATATATCAATACTTACCAACCCATACTAAGTCACTAGTCAGCCACACATCTAATTTACTAGCTAGTCACAAACATCAAGAAAATAGTCAGCCACACACACACTGAGATAGTAGTTAGCCATGCACCTATGTATTTCTATGTATTTAGTCAACTACACACCTAAGTCTCTAGTTAGCTACCAACACTAGGTCACTTGTTATCCACACACATTAAATCAGTAGTTAGACACACACACTATGTCACTAGTTAGACACATACTAAGTCTGTCTAAAAGAAAAACAGCTCACACTAAGGTGGTCCCAGGACATGGGAATCAGGCCTTTAATCCCAGCAGCAGGGATTTGGAGATAGGAGTGACATGGCTGGACAGAGAGAGGAAGATAAGGTAGAGGAGCAAGAAGAGCATGCCGAGAGATGATTTTGTTTGAGAAGTTAGTCTGAGGGATCGAAGCGATAGCAGTCAATCTGAGTAGGCAGTGTGAGGACAGGAACACATCGCTTGTCTGAGAATAGTTAGAGATAACAACTCTAGTAGCCAGATGCTCTGAATCTGTGATCCTTCAGTTTTCACCTTCCCCTCCCTGTTAGATTACTGTGAGTTTTAATTATTAAGATATATTAGAACTTGTGCTGGAAGTGATGTTCTCTCTGTGGAGGTGTGATATTTCAAAGTCAATAGAGGTAAAAATTTTCAATTATTAAAGTATGTTAACTTTATTTTTGAAAATTACATTGGTATATTTTTAATGTTTTTAATTTGTAAATTTTTTTATTATACTTATCAAACCAGTTCCCTCCAACTTACTCCCACCCTCCTTCCCGTCCCAACTTCCTAGGCCCCCAGCCACTCTCTCCTCCCATCCAACCAACACTATACATGTAGGTGGATGCCTTCCAGGAGGGGTCATCTAAATCCTTCAAGTCATTTTAAGTAGACACTAAAATGTCTCTCCTGTCTCAAGGTTAATGGAGTATCCCTCCATGGGGATTTTCCCCCAATGTCCTTTTTGCAACAGAGATACTTCCTGGTCCCTCTCTCTGAAGACCCTTAGACTGCACAGGCCTTTTAGCTGAGACCCATGTTCAGGGGTCTGTGTCAGTCCCATGTTTGATTCCCAGCTATAAGTCTGGAGCCCCATTAGCTCCTCCTTGTTCAAATCAGCTGTGTCTTTGGGTTTCTGCAATGTGGTTTTGTCCTCCCTCTCGGCATATGGATTCAGTTTTGCTCAGTGTTTAGTTGTTCAAGGTTGCTTCTGTTTCCATCAGCTACTAGATGTGGTCTCCATGATGGTGCATAGGTTAGTCATTGATCTCATTGCCAGCAAAGGGAATTTATGGTGCCTTTACACTGTTGCTCAAATTGTTAGTTGGGGTCATTCTTGTAGGGCTCTGTACATTTCTCTAGGTTCTGTTTCCTCTTCTAACCTATAATGGCTCCCTCTTTTATAGTCTCTTTCTCTCTTTTCTCTCCTCTGTTCTCCTCTCCTCTCTTCTCTTCTCTTCTCAAGTCTATTCCTCCCCTGACCAAATGTTCCTAGACCCACAATCTTTCCTCTCCTCCCATTTTCCTTGTGCTAGGTCCCTCTTCACTCACTACCTGCAAATACCCACCTATATGCTCTGAGGACCTTGTCCCTTCCTGCTTCTGCGAGTGTCCTTATGTAAAACTGTTAGACTCGTCCTTCTATCCTACTTTCTCTGGCAGTTTGATTTGTAGGCTGGTGAACCTTTGCAATATGTCTAAAATCCACATATGAGTTAATACATACCATGTTTCTCTTTCTGTGATTGGGATACCTCATTCAGGATGGTTTCTTCAAGTTCCATCAACTTGTCTGTGAGTTTCAAGATTCCATTGTTTCTACCCACCCCCACAGAGTAGTATTCCATTGTGTAAATGTGGCAAATCTTCTTTATTTATACTTCAGTTGAGGGGCATCTAAGTTGATTCCAGGTTCTTGCTATTATAAATAATATTGCTATGAACATAGGTGATCACAAGTCTTAGTTGCATGGATTGGGATCATTTGGGTATGTACTTAAGCGGGAGATTACTAGGTCTCGTGGTAGACTGATTCCCATTATCCTGAGAAACTGCCATGCTAGTCTCCAAAATGGCTGTACAAGTTTGCAGTTCCACCTGAAGTGGAGGTGTGTACCCATTTCTGCACATCCTCTCAAGCATAAGTTGGCATTGTTGTTTCTAATTTTAGCAATTCTGACAGGAGTAAGATGGTATCTCAAAGTTGTTTTAGTTGGCATTTCCTTGACAGCTAAGGATGTTGAATACTTTCTTAAGTGTCTTAAATCATTTTTTTATTTCCTCTATGGAGATTTATATCAAATATAGAGTCTCTGTATATTAATTGGTGCTGGCACAGCTGCGGGACAAGACCAGCAGCGGGGCGGAAAACCTTACTCAGCATTTTTTGAAGATGCTTTCCTCATCCCATTGTATACTTTTAGCTGCTTTGTTAGTATGTGTTTGAGTTAATATCAGGATTTTCTATTCGATTTCATTGAGGTACTTGTCTATTTTTGTGCTAATACCAGGCTGTTTTCAGGACTATAGCTCTGTAGAAGATCTTAAAGTCAGGAATAATGTTCCCTCATGAAGTTCCTTTATTATACAGGTCGTTTTGGCTATTCTGGTTCTTTTGGTTTTCAATATAAAGTAGATATTATACTTTCAAGGTCAGTGAAAGATTGTGCTGGGATTTTAATGGAGATTGCACTGAATATGTAGATTGCTGTTGGTAAGATTGCCATTTTTCTAGGTTTTTTCTACCTATCCATGAGATTGAGACATCTTTACATTTTATGGTATTTTCTTTAAAGACAAAAATTCTTATTATATAGGTCTTTCACTTCTTTGGAAAGTGATACCCCAAGATACTTTATGTTGTTTGTGGCTATTGTGAAGGGTGATGTTTCTCTGATTTCTTGAACAACCCCTTTGTTGACTGAATATGTAATGGCTACAGATTTTTTTTTAATTTAATCTTGTATCCTCATACTTTACTGAATATATTTTTCAGCTCTAGGAGAATATTGGTAGAAATTTTTGGTTGCTTATGTAAACTATCATATCATCTGAAAATAGAGAAAGTTTGAGTTCTTCCTTACCAATTTGCATCCCGTTGAACTCCTTTTCTTGTCTTATTTCTTTAGCTAGCCCTTCAATTACAATAATGAAGAGATATGTAGAGATAGGGCAGCCTAGTCTTTTTCCTGATTTTAGAGGAATCATCTTAAGCTTCTCTACATTCAGCTTGATATTTCCCATGGGTTTACTATATATTGCTTTTATTATGTTTACATAAATTCCTGTTATCCCTAATCTCCCCAAGACGTTTAACATTAAAGTATGTTGAATTTTGTCAAAGGTTTTTTCTACATCTAGGGAGATGATTATGTGACGTTTCATTTCCAGTTTGTTTATATAGTGGTATATTTGATATATTTTCATATGTGAAACAATCCCTGCAAGCCAGAGATGAAGCCTACTTGATCATAGTAGACGATTTCTCTGACATATTCTTGGATTCAGTTTTCCCATATTTTCTTGAGTATTTTTGCATCAATGTGCATGAGGGGTATTGGTCTGTAATTTTCTCTCTTATTTATGGCTTTGTGTGGATGGGCATCAAGGTGATTTTGTAGCCTCATAAAAAGAGTTTGGTAATGAACCTTCTTTTCTATTGTGTGGAACAATTTCAGGAGTATTAATATAGCTCTTCCATGAATTTTTGGTAGAATTCTTCACTGAAGAAGACATCTGGCTCTGGGATTTTTATGTTGGAAGTCTTTTCATTATTATTCCTACTTTGTTAGTTGTTATAGGTCAATTTAAGTTGCTTGTCTATTCTTGATTTAATTCTGGTAAGTAATAGTTATCCAGAAATTTGTCCATATCCTTTGAATTTTCAAACCTTGTGGAGTATAGGTTTTCAAAATATGTCCTTAAAATTGTCTGCATTTCCTCAGTGTCTATTCTTATGTACTACTTTTTGTTTCTGATTTTGTTAATTTTCATGTTCTCTCTATGCTTTTTGTTTAGTTTGGATAAAGGTTTCTCTACATTGTTAATTTTCTCGAAAAACCAACTCTTTCTATCATTGATTTTTTTGTATTGTTTTCCTGTTTTTTATTTATTGTTTTTTAGAGACCCCCATTTCTTTTTGGCTCTGCTGCCTGTCCCACAACTATATATTGTGGAACAGGTTGGTCTTGAACCCACAGAGATAAGCTTCCATCTGCCTCCTGAGCACCAGCATAGTTGCCACCACCACCCAGCTTTTGGTACCTTTTTAAATGTCTTCTTTAAACATATTACTATTTTCATCACTATTTTGCTGCACTCCTATGTTTCTTAGATTTTACTTATTTCATTCTTTTTCTCAAGTGATGCTGATTATTGATTTCTGGGTAGAGCAAAGTTTCTTCTAACTGTGGCTTGTCTTATGCTGTGTAATTGAGAATTGTTTTGAACTCCTAATCCTGGATTCACCTGTACAGTGCTGGGAAGAAAATCCTACACTTCGTTCCAGTTGAGCCCTTGCCTGGTCAGGGAGAAGGAAAATAGACCAGAAAATGAGTGAATTCCCAAGATCTCTGATTATTGTGGGGTCTTATAAATGAAGAGGGATTTGTGCAATGACTGAATTCATGTCCCATTTGGATACTGGTGGAGTCACAATGCAGAAAGTGAGAGGCAGGATGGAAGCTGAGGTTTCCTCCTTCAACAGTAGTTGAGGTGAGCAATGTGGAATTAGATAATCATTGCTAGAAAATCCATTATTGTCTCACAGGGCAGTTTCTTGGAATCCACAGATGAGGGCTATCAAGACTTTGGATAGAGGAGAGACCTTATCATGTATACAAATTACTATAATTACAGTATTTAGCCAAAACCAGTCTGGGTGAACTCTTGTGGACCATGTAACAGGACTATTATTTTTTTTTGTTCGTTTGGATGTACAGTCTGAGAGAAAAGGTTTGAGGAATACTTAGTGTGCTCTAACTGAAACCCCTAGTCTCTGGAGCACATGGCCATGAAGCTATTTTCATCTTTTCAAAATATTTTTTTTCAGATCATAGCTACATCATATCCACATATACTTTTCTGCCCACAAGCCCTGCCATGATTACTTGTGTTCTCTAATTCACAGCCTGCTTTTCTTAAACAGGAGTTTCACATTAAACACAGTGAATATTAGAAGGTGTCATACATTTGGCTGCAGTATTTCCCAGGTATGAGGTCAATGGTTACTGGCCAGTAACAATGAGTGTGTAACAAAATGTGCACACAAGGTACAGTGTGATTTTAATAATGAGCAGCTTGACTTCCAGGACAGTAGAAGAATGTTTACTAAAACACAAACTTTCTGGATTAGGCCGCTATCTGCTGGGTGGGTAGTGCAGAGCTACAAGGACTATGCAATCTGAGTCATTGATTTCTGATTCTCTGGTAGTGGGCTGCAAAATTTTAGGTCCAACTGGGTGGTCCCAGTCAATGCTGGACTCTGAGAAGCCTTCTTTCCATGATTCTCTTTTCCTTATGCTCTGTCGAGTTGTAAGGAAGAACACAGGTTACACTATTCTGAGTGTACGGTTTTCAAAGCAGGTCTGCTCAGATGTCATTTCTGCAAAATTTGTATGGACCATGAGACAGACTGGGGTTCTTTTGTTCCATGTGGTGACCTGGGCAGTTACCCTTGTCCTCTGAGCCTTCCTCTCCATGTGTTTCTTGGTTTGGGGGAGACTCTGCAGCCCTGGCATGGGTGGGTGTGTTGCTTATTATATAACTGTCCAGTGTGCATATGCATGCAATGCTGTTGGTGTGCATTGGGGGCTGACGCTGGATAAATGAAGGTCTGATTTCTTGAAGTTCTGAATATTCCATTCCACTTTCAGGTTTGCCTTATAAATATTTTAGAAAGTAGTAAAAAATGGTGATGTGGATGTCTCTCAGCAATATAAGATTATAATGTTTTTAACTCTCTGCTACCAAGAGTTACAATACTGTGTTAACTGACGTTAAATTCCGGTGAACAAAATGATTCTCTATTCTGCAGAGATATCTCAGGTGTGTATGGTTTTGGGTAGGATGTTAGGTCACGATCTTCACCTTGGGCCATAAACCACTTGGCAGGAAGTTGATTTTAAATTATTCTCCAATGTTGTCTGTGGAGTGCGCATCAGTGCGGCTAGGTTTACCTGAAACAATAAAGGGGTGTAAAGTTCTACAGAGCCATAGCAGAAGGTCAACTCCTTTTGCATGGAGAGCTCTAGAACATGGACATCCTGTCTTTGGAATAAATATCCATAGCTACAGGGTCAAAAGTGTCTAAGGGTCACTTTTAGTTGATTTAATTGTAGTGTTGAAGTCTGTGTTTATTTAATCTCTGTACACATGGATTCATAGATATTTGAATAACATTGGTCAACATCACACTTTTCTTGGCTAAGTTTCTTTTGTACTTTATATTAATAGTTGATATTTTTTGACCTTTGCTCTTGGGTTATTCTCTCTATCTCTTCTATTCTCTTACACATATTATACATATTTTTATTGTGGTTGCTTTGTGGTAAGTATAAAAGTCATATTATGTTAGTTTGTGTACTGTGTTTTCATAATTCCATTGAGCATTCTGAGTATTTCCAAAAAAATTGTTACTGTGCCTTTGCAATCTGCATTTTCTTATTAATTGTTGTTTATTGTCATTGGATTGTATTCATTTCATGTTACAAACTTACCATGTATAGGATCTTAAATTCTGATACTTCATGTTCTGAAAACCATTATATAATTCTTTATTTATTTTGGTTTTATTGTTAATCTGTGGAAGATTTTTGGTTCATCAGATAAAACATGTTGTGTATCTTGGCAAGAGACTCTGCACATCTTTTGGGGATGACCAGAGTTCAGATACTTACACTCAACTTCACATCATTATCTACAATCAATAACCTGTATACTTATACAAACCATTATTTCTCAAACTCATACATACAAAATATAGCAATAAACTTGAGAAAATGGTAAATATTAGACTATCAATATTATTGCCACAAATTCTAGTCTTGTACACTACAGTTTAGATTTTACACACTGCACTGGAAATTGTAAAGCTACTTCTAGTTGTTCTTAATAATCAAAACATGGATTCAGATATGCAATTAATGATGAAAGATCAGAGAAGCAGAGCAGCCAAGCCCTAGCTCTTATTTCTACTGAAGTACTCATACCAAAGGGGCGGGAAATTCTGATACTAGGAGTCTTCCCTCAGAAAACAATGAGCTTTTTTCTTCTTCCTCCTTATATGTCTTTCTCCTCCCATCCATATCTACCTCCCAATTTCAGGGATAAAGGAATGAGCCACCACTTGTCTCTCTTTCTCTTTTAGACTGGATCAATGTGGTGTAGCCTGGGGTGGCAATGAAATTACAGACATGCACCTGATTAAGTCTCCCAAGTGCTAGGATTAAAGGTGTACTCCACCATGGCCTGTCCTCTATGGCTAACCACTGCATAGCTCCACATTCTATTCTTAAAGCAAGTTTGTTTTTTTGTTTAAATATATTTATGGTTGAAGAAGAGAATAGTTTCAGTTTGAATTGTATAATGATCTTTGCAAGCTCTTCACATTGTGTGGAGAGAGGAAGAAAGTTTGAAATTCTCCTCTGCAGGAACAGAGCTGGGCCGTCTACTGATGACATGGGAAAGTGACATTGAAATTAATGTCTGACTATGCAATGTTGGCTTTTGCCTTTGGTTCCAGCACTGAGGAAGTAGACGCAAGTGGATCTCTCTGATTTAGAGGTCCGCCTGGTCTACAGAGTAAGTTCCAGGACAGTAGGGCCACAAAGGGAAACTCTGTCGCAAAAATAAAAATAAATAAATAAATAAATAAATGTATCAATACATATTAGACAGTCAATGAAAAAACTATTAGAAAAAAACAACAACAAGATTAATATTAATAATTAATAAGAAATTCACCAGCACAGTTTACTAAGCAAGGAATAGGATGGCAAGAGCCATACAGGGAAATTCTGTCAAAAAAAAAAAAAAACCCAAAAACCAAATAATTTCCTATTTGTGCAGATCTCTGAAATGTCTAGTTCTTGAGTAAAAGCCAGGGTCAAAGGAGGTGCTGGGCCTGGTGTGTCTTTACGATCACTGTAACCCTTTAGGATGAGCTCTTGTCAATCCAGCCTCACTAGCCAATCAGGTACACTGAGCCAACCCACAAGTCTCAGGTCTGGAAGGAGACTTCCTGGAGCCATGCTGCAGGCTTGCTTTTATATCCGAATAGGCACCAGAGGAATGATTGCTGCTCTGTGAGTGCTTCTGAGAAATGGAGGAGAACAGAAGCTGCAGCATGGTGAGTGAGTGGATTCAGAGGGTGGTATAGGGAGTCATGAATGTCTGTTTTGCAGGCCTTCTATGAGGATGCTGGGCTTGAATGTGCTGTCAAATTCAGTGGTCTGTTAGGCCCATTGTGGTCCTAGGAGCTTCCCAAACCAGGGTGTGGCCCAGGAATACTTTTCCTTGTGGGCTGCATCTGTGGAAAGCATTTTGATTATGCAGCAAGGTGAATAAATACTCTGAAGTCAGCTCTATTATGCTTTTGGTGCACAGGGAAGGCAAGTTACCAAAGAAGGAGAGGTTCAGTTTGTCCAGTGCCTTCCAGAAGCTTTGCCCTTCACATCTAACATTTTGGGGTCAGATACATGCAGAGATATTACCATTTTTTTGCCATCAAAATAACTTAACTTCTGTTGTTAAGAAATAAATAGAAAGATCTTATTTTGCATATCATTCTCACTTCCATCTCCCTCCCTCCTCCAGTGACTTCCCCATCCCATCCCACATACATTTCTCTGGAAGGCTGAGTTATTTAGGAGGATTCATCAAAACCTGTCAAGACATTTGGGTTTGGCGCGGGCCCTCCTCCTTGTCTCTAGGCTAAGGGAGTATTCACACTTGGAGTTAATTTTGTGTATACTCTAAATGGCATTCTTTTTCTTAATTATATATATATATGGATTTTTGTGTTACAGCATGATCTGGAATTTTCTTTTTTTAATGCTTGTTGTATTTTACTTTTCATCCTTTAATCCATTTGTTTATGCTTACTGATACATCATCGGCAGCGCCTGAATCTCTGTTTGTGGTGTGGCAGGACGTGAGATAATGGGCCCATTCCTGGCATAGCAGTAGTAGCCAAAATGTTGATACCAGCTGAAAAGATGGCTGCAGCATGGGCATCAGCAGCTTTGCTTCTGGACTCTATCATCTAAAATCCCTAGTACAATGTGAGATGCATTGATCATTCAGAAAATGCTCTGCCCATGTCTACAACTTTCCTAAACTTCTCCCTGACAGATATTTGCACCCTATTCTTAATCGGTGATGGGTTGGCATTGTCTGTCGTTTAAATAATTCAAACAATTAAATAAGTCAGTAATAGCTAACTGTCGCAATAAAGAGGTGATGTAGCGTTTAACTGGCAGGGAAGCATGGACAGACGCCAGTCGTGAAGGATGTCATCATCATCAATTGAAACAGTGAATCATGAAATGTGATGATATTGCACATTACCGCCACAAGAGGGTGCTTTACAGGTCTCTTCATGGAATGGAAGATTTAGGTTTACATAACTATACAAACATTTACATCATCTTGGGTATTAACAAGAATTGACAATTGAAATACTTTATTCATGTAATTAGATGATCTGTGGCACCAAATTCCAGGTTTCATGGATGACATAATCATTGTTTTATATAATTTAATAATCAAATAATGAGTACATATAACATCATCCACTTCCCTAACATGGCTCCAACCAGACTCGTGAACGATCCTGTCGTGATTAATTTTAATATTTTAACTACTTAATTAAGACTTAGATGTTCTATAATAATTGACGCCCACATCGTGGAACCAATATCCACTGATCATCGATTATCTAAAGTCCTATTTTAATAATCAAATAACAACATAATCAGAGGATGAAATGGTCTGTAATTTCAACTCGACACAGTTGACTCTCACTTGACTCCCACATGTTTCTGTGAAAAAACCAGATTCATCCCTTATTTAATCGCAGAGTTGAGTAGTAAGTGGTTTAAATGCTGATATGTCATTGCGCATGCAGGGCTTTAGAAGACATCACATATTTAATGTTGGACGGCAGCCTCCAATGAGATGGCTTCCAATCCAATAATCCCTAGGTCTACTCTAACAAATGGATTATCGCCATCCTGAAGGAAGTTAACAATGGAAAACTCACCTTTTGAAGAAAAATTGTGAGTCTTATTATCTTTTGTTCCATAGCTTTACTTCTTAGGATAGAGAATATTCATAAAGAGAAACCTTTGGACTGTTTCTCCACAGACTATGTTTTCTGAAAATTAGGGAATCTTGAATTTGGTAACCAGTAAAAGCTGTAGGCAAAATTCCAGAGATTTGGCTATGACTTGGTTAGGCGTATCAAATGCTGTCATGAAAAGTTTTAGGAGATAGTTAACTTGGGAGACTGTAATGTCCCATGATAACACTTTCTCGAAGCTGTTCTCTTGTCCTTGGCCCATGATACCAGGATACAGAAAGCAAGCAGAATTACCAGGCAACATTCATGATCCAAGATTGTGTCACATTCTAGTGCCCCTCCCACATGCTAAAAGTAGCATACCCACCGATGAACTCAGCTTACAACCTCACTGATTTTCGCACAAAAACAAAGCAGGGCTCTTTCCTTTTAGTTATGCATCGTATTTACCAGTCTCTCAAACTACAACATGCCTATAGTGAAATAAGCATGAAAAGGAAAGCATCGTTATGCCATTCAAGTAAATTGATGAGTATTTTAAACCTGTTTTCTATGCTTCAATTTTCTAATTTCTGGAATGGAAACAATACAGTTAATCGCCTCTACCATAAACCTTTTCTCTCTTTTGAAAATAAAATGATCCCTCTTCATTCCCTGCCCTTTAGAGGAGCTTGATCCCATGGTTTCTTGAAGATGTTTCGATTTGCCTTTGGCTGATGACTAAGGATTTTGAGCAGTGTCTTATGTTTCTTTCAGTCATTTTGAATTCCTCAATTGATAGTTCTCTATTAAGTCCTGTACCCCGATTTTTTAATATGGTTACTTAGAATTATTTATTGTTGGTGGTGTGTCATGTTCACAGCCTGACAGAGTACATTAGATGAGATTCCCTGATCAAGAGATTATTCAGTTATTCCATTTTTCAAATTGGTGGTGACTGTGTCCTTCATGGGTCAGTTGGGTTGCAACCTCGCAGATAATGATGATGTGAAACAATACAGTTTTTTTTTAATCATGTATTCATTCGATAGTTAAAAGTCTCCAATTACTTAATCAGTAATCACTGGGTAACACAGTGTCCCGCATTCTCTGGGGACTGCTTCTGGTACAGATCTCCTGCTGTGTCAGTCCCACAGCAGCCAAATGACAGATGACACCATCATACATTGAAACCATGAATCATAAACTGTGATGATATTGTATATTAACGCCACAAGAGGGAGCTTTACAGGTCTCTTCATGGAATGGACAATTTTTGGTTTACATAATTACACACATATTTACAATGTCTTGGGGATTAACACAGATTGTCAATTTAAATTCATTAATTATGTAATTAGGTGATTTGTGGCACCAGATTCCAGGTGTCATGGACGATATAATCATTGTTTTATATAACTAAATAATCAAATAATGAGTTCATGTAATATCATACACTTCCACAAGGTGGCTCGAAACCAGGCTCTTGAACGATGCTGTCGTGATTAATTTAAATATTTTAACTACATAATTGATATTAAGATGGTCAATAATAATTTCCTCCCACATCGCGTCACCACAATCCACTGATCATGGATTATCTAATGTCCTATTTTAATAATCAAATAGCAACATAATCAGAGGATGAAATGGTCTGCCACTCTCCACACAATTGTCTCTCAGTTGACTCCCACATGATTGTGGGAAACATCCGTCTTCATCCCTTATTTAATCGCAGAGAACAATAGGAACATGTTTAAATGCTGAACTGTCATTGTGTATGAAGGATTTTAGAAGATATCACATAATTAATGTTGGACGGCTGCCTCAAAAGAGATGGTCTGAAATCTAATAATCGCTAAGTCTACTCTAACAAACGGATTATCACCTTCCTGAAGGAAGTCAACAATGTCAAACTCACCTTTTTGATGAATATCGTGAGTCTTATCTTTTTTCCATAGCTTTACTTCTGAGTAGAGAGAGTATTCATAAACAGAAGACTCTGAACTGTTTCTCCACAGACTATGTCCTCTGACGATTAGGTAATCTTGAATTTGGTAACCAGTAAAAGTTGTAGGCACACTTCCAGAGGTGTGGCTATGACTTGATTAGGGGAATAAAATGCTGTCATGAAAAGTTTTAGGAGATAGTTATCTTGGCAGACTGTAATGTCCCATGATAGCACTTTCTCAAAGCTGCTCTCTTGTACTTGGCCCATGATACCAGGATACAGAATGCAGGGAGGGTTGCCAGGCAACATTTATGACCCAACATTCTGTCACATTCTAGTGCCCCTCCCATAGGCTTAAAGGAGTATACCCACCGATGAACTAACCCTACAACCTCACTGAGTTCCTCACAAAAACAAATCAGGGCCCTTTCTTTTGAGTTCTACATATTTACCCGTCTCTCAAGCTACAACATGGCTATAGTGGCATAAGCATGAAAATGCAAGCATCATTGTGCCATTCAAGTACAATGATGAGTATTTTAAACCTGTTTTCTATGCTTCAATTTGCTAATTTCTAGAATGGAAACAACCCCGTTAATCGCCTCTACCATAATCCTTTTCTCTTTATTGAAAATAAAATTAACTCCTCTTCATCCTCTTACCATTAGAGGAGCTTGATCCCACGGTTTCTCAGAGTTGTGTAGATTTGCATTAGGCTGATGATTAAGGATTCCTAGCAGTGTCTTATGTTTCTTTCAGTCATTTTGGATTCCTCAATTGACTGTTCTCTATTAAGTCTTGTAACCTGCTTTCTAAGATGGTTATTTAGAGATATTTATTGTTTGAGGTGTGTCATGTTATCAGCCCGACAGAGTTCATTAGATGAGATTCCCTGATCATGAGATTATACAGTTATTCCATTTTTAAAATCGGTGGCCACTGTTTCCTTCATGGGTCAGTTCTGTTGCAACCTCGCAGAAACTGATGATGCGAAACATTACAGTTTTTTAAAAATCGTGTAATCATTCTATTGTTAAAAATGTACTACTACGTAATCAGTATCCCCCATTCCTGGGCACTGCTTCTGGTACCGATCTCCTCCTGTGTCAATCCCACAACAGCCACATGACATATGACACCATCATTACTTACGCAATCAGATAAGTTAATAATTGGATAGTCCTCCATACTTAAATTTCATAAGATGGAAACAAACTCCAGTGATTGTCAAGGAAGGAGGACTTAGATGATTAAATACAGCCACTTGATTAACTCCCATGGAGGAATGGCCCTACTCTAGTCAAGAAGAACAACATCTTCATCGATTCAAATAATTCATATTTAATGGAAATTGATTGAATAATGTCATGGTGGTGCATACTTAAATCCCACATGGAGTAGTCAGACTGACCTCTTCCTGGAATAACATATGACACCATCATTACTTACGCAATCAGATAAGTTAATAATTGGATAGTCCTCCATACTTAAATTTCATAAGATGGAAACAAACGCCAGTGATTGTAAGGAAGGAGGACTTAGATGATTAAATACTGCCACTTGATTTCTAATTTCTAGAACGGAAACAATACAATTAATCGCCTCTACCATAATCCTTTTCTCTTTAGTGAAAATAAAATAAACTCCTCTTCATCCTCTTACCTTTAGATGAGGTTGATCCCACGGTTTCTCAGAGTTGTTTAGATTTGCATTAGGCTGATGATTAAGGATTTTGAGCAGTGTCTTATGTTTCTTTCAGTCATTTTGGATTCCTCAATTGGCTGTTCTGTATTCAGTCCTGTATCCTGCTTTCTAATATGGTTATTTAGAGTGATTTATTGTTGGTGGTGTGTCATGTAATCAGCCCGACAGAGTTCATTAGATGAGATTACCTGATCAGGAGATTATACAGTTATTCCATTTTTAAAATCGGTGGTCACTGTGTCCTTCAAGGGTCAGTTCTGTTGCAACCTCTCAGAAACTGATGATGTGAAACAGTACAGTTTTTTTAAAATCATGTGATCATTCGATTGTTAAAATGTACTACTACGTAATCAGCAATCACTGTGTAAGGCCATGTCCCCCATTCTCTGGGCACTGCTTCTGGTACCGATCTCCTGCCGTGTCAATCTCACAGCAGCCAAATGAAGGATAACACCATCATTACTTACACAATCAAATAAGTTCAAAATTGGATAGTCCGCCATACTTAACTTTCATAAGATGGAACCAAACTCCTGTGATTGTCAAGGAAGGAGTACTTAGATGAATAAACACTGCCACATGATTAACTGCCATGGAGGAATGGCCCTACTCCAGTCAAGAAGAACAACATCTTCATCGGTTCAAATAATTAATATAAAATGAAAAATGATTGAATAATGTCATGGTGGTGCATACTTAAATCCCACATGGAGTAGTCAGACTGATCTCTTCCTGGAATAATGTTTTATTTATAAAATTAAATTGATAATTAATTAGCCGTCGTTTTATATTAACACTGAGGAGAAGGCACCAACGTCCTAAAACTATCGCTGATGTAATGACCTATTTCCAGAGCTAAATGTTGAAGTAAAGAGATGATGTTACATCGTCTACTCACAAAATCTGACTCCAAAAGGGACTTAGGGTCCACAACATTACTTGTATTTCAAATACGTTAATTAAATGACGAATTATTTAATTTCCTAGTTTAACAGGTAAATAAGTAAGTATACTATTAGATGATGTGATGTTCTGTACGATGGACTCCCATAAGGAGTCTAAAAACTTCAGTGATCACTGAATACATAATGACAGATTTTCATAATTCAATGACTAAACATTAAACTAGTGGATGGTGTTTTATGCGCGAAACCTAAAGATTGCTCAATACTGAAGAGTCATTGAGGTCTTAATCATAGATTTGAACAATAAAATGAATGAATGAATGAAGAGATAATTTCTCATAATTCACCCCTAGAGAGATAACAAAATGAGATCAACATTGATTTAAATAAATAAATAATGAAATCACAAGAGACATTTTAACACCAACAAGGTGGATCCAGACTCCACTCTTACTGGAGTAGAAAAAGGCAGACTTAAATAATGAAAGCATCAGATTGTTAGATCGTCTGTCACACTTGAGTCACACAAGGTGGCACCACACTTCAGACTTCACAGATTATATAATGAAACAATTTAATAATTACATCTTTACATATTTAAGTCGTTGAACTTTTTCGTATCATCAATTCCTGGGCAGACTCGCCAGATATGAAAACGGATGCTGTCATCACGGATTTTTAATATTCCATCAGTTAATCGTCAATTAATCATACTTTCTTGCCTGGTGAATCCTGCTGGCCTGACATCCTCACCAGTGCCTGAATCTCTGTTGAGTTGCGGCAGGACCTGAGGTAATTGGCCCATTCCTGGCATACCAGTAGTAGCCAAAATGTTGATATCAGCTGAAAAAGTGGCTGCAGCAGGGGCATCAACAGCATAGCTGAGGGAGAGATGTTCTTCCGTGTTCTGAGTCGTCATCCTTTTGCCAGGTCTCGGTGATGGTGCCAACCTCCTAGTGCCACTACATCTTCTAGACGTAGACCACAACCGACATGAAGATGTGGAGGAAGAGCAAGTAGTCAACACCGAGACCACCATGCAGACCTTGGTAAAGTTCTTTTACTTCTCGGAGGGCACCATGCAATCTTCTGGACTCTATTCTCCAGCATTCCTAGTGGTCTGGAAGACACATAGACATTCAATAAATGCTCTGCCCATGTCTACAAGTTTCCGAATTTGTCAGTGACAGATATTTGCAACCTAATAATAATCGGTGTTGGCATTGTAAGTCGTTTAAGTAATTTAAAGAATTAAGTATATCAGTGATAGCTCACTGTCCCAATAAAGAGGTGATGTAGCATTTAACTGGCAGGAAAGCATGGCCAGACTCCAGTCATGAAGAATGTCATCATCATCCATTGAAACCATGAATCATAAACTGCGATGATATTGCACATTAACGCCACAAGAGGGAGCTTTACAGGTCTCTTCATGGAATGGAGAATTTTTGGTTTACATAATTCCACACATATTTACATTATCTCGGGGATTAACACAAATATTCTATTTAAATACATTAATTATGTAATAGATGATCTGTGGCACCAGAATCCAGGTGTCATGGACGATATAATCATTGTTTTATATAATTAAATGATCAAATAATGAGTTCATGTAACATCATCCACTTCCCTAAGGTGGCTCCAAACCAGGCTCATGAACGATGCTGTCGTGATTAATTTAAATATTTTAACTACATAATTGATATTAAGATGGTCTCTAATAATTGCCTCCCACATCACGTAACCACAATCCACTGATCATGGATTATCTAATGTCCTATTTTAATAATCAAATAACAACATAATCAGAGGATGAAATGGTCTGCCATTCTCCACACAGTTGTCTCTCAGTTGACTCCCACATGATTGTGGGAAACTCCCAGGTTCATCCCTTACTTAATCGTAGAGCACAGTAGTAACATTTTTAAATGCTGATCTGTCATGGTGTATGCAGGGTTTTTAGAAGATATCACATATTTAATGTTGTACGGCTGCCTCAAAAGAGATGGACTGAAATCTAATAATCGCTAAGTCTACGTTAACAAATGGATTATCACTTTCCGGAAGGAAGTCAACAATGTCAAACTCACCTTTTTGATGAATAACCGTGAGTCTTATTATCTTTTGTTCCATAGTTTTACTTCTTAGGAGAGAGATTATTCGTAAAGAGTAGACTTTGAACTGTTACTCCACAGACTATGTTCTTCTGATGATTATGTAATCGTGAATTTGGTAACCAGAAAAAGCTGTCGGCACACTTCCAGAGGTGTGGCTATGACATTGTTAGGCGTATCAAATGCTGTCATTAAAAGTTTTAGGAGATAGTTATCTTGGCCGACTGTAATGTCCCATGATAACACTCTCTCGAAGCTGCTCTCTCGTCCTTGGCCCATGATACCTGGATACAAGATGCATGCAGGGTTGGTAAGCAACCTTTATGAAGCAACATTCTGTCACATTCAAGTGCCCCTCCCACATGCTAAAAGGCGTATACCCACCGATTAACTAACCCTACAGCCTCACTGAGTTTCTCACAAAAACAAAGCAGGTCTCTTTCTTTGGAGTTCTACATATTTACCCGTCTCTCAAGCTACAACATGCCTATAGTGACATAAGCATGAAACGAAAGCATCATTGTGTCATTCAAGTACAATGATGAGTATTTTAAACCTGTTTTCTATGCTTCAATTTTCTAATTTCTAGAACGGAAACAATACAATTAATCGCCTCTACCATAATCCTTTTCTCTTTAGTGAAAATAAAATAAACTCCTCTTCATCCTCTTACCTTTAGAGGAGCTTGATCCCACGGTTTTTCAGAGTTGTTTAGATTTGCATTAGGCTGATGATTAAGGATTTTGAGCAGTGTCTTATGTTTCTTTCAGTCATTTTGGATTCCTCAATTGACTGTTCTCTATTAAGTCCTGTACCCCTCTTTCTAAGATGGTTATTTAGAGTTATTTATTGTTGGTGGTGTGTCATGTTATCAGGCCGACAGAGTTCATTACATGAGATTCCCTGATCAGGCGATTATACAGTTATTCCATTTTTAAAATCGGTGGTCACTGTGTCCTTCATGGGTCAGTTCTATTGCAACCTCTCAGAAACTGATGATGCGAAACAGTACAGTTTTTTAAAATCGTGTAATCATTTGATTGTTAAAAATGTACTACTACGTAATCAGTAATCACTCTATGAGGCAGTGTCCCCCATTCTCTGGGCACTGCTTCTGGTACCGATCTCCTGCTCTGTCAATCCCACATGACCATCATTACTTACACAATCAAGTAAGTTAATAATTGGATAGTCCTCCATACTTAACTTTCAAAAGATGGAACCATACTCCAGTGATTGTCAAGGAAGTAGTATTTAGATGATTAAATAATGCCACGTGATTAACTCCCATGGAGGAATGGCCCGACTCCCCGTCAAGAAGAACAACATCTTCATCGATTTAAATAATTAATATATAATGAAAAATGATTGAAAAATGACATGGTGGTGCATACTTAAATCCCACATGGAGTAGTCAGAATGATCTCTTCCTGGAATAATGATGTTTTTAAAAAATTAAATTGATAATTAATTAGTGGGCCTTTTATAGTAACACTGACGAGATGGCACCAAAGTCCTAAACCTATCGCTGATGTAAAGATCTATTTACACAGCTAAATGATGAAGTAATGAGATGATATTACATCATCAACTCCCACAATCTGACTCCAAAAGGGACTTATGGTCCATAACATTACCTGTATTGTAAATATGTCAATTAAATGATGAATTATTACCTATTTTCCTAGTTTAACAGTTAAAGAAGCAAGTGTAGTATTAGATTATGTGATGGTCAGGTACAATGGTCTCCCCTAAGGAGGCTCAAAACTCCAGTGATCACTGAATACATAATGACAGATTTTCATAATTAAATGAATAAACATTAAACAAGTGGATGGTGTTTTATGCGTGAAGCCTAAATGATTGCTCAATACTGAGTAGACATTGAGTTCTTAATCTTAGATTTGAACAAAAAATGAATGAATAAAGAGAAAGTTTCTCATAATTCACCCTTAGAGAGATAACAAAATGATATCAACATTGATTTAAACAAGGAAAGGAAGAAAGAAAGAAAGAAAGAATTCACAAGATACAATTTAACACCAACATGGAGGATCAAGACTACACTCTTCCTGGAGTAGAAAAAGACAGATTTGAAGAATGAAATAATCAGATATTTAGATCGTCTGTCACACTTGAGTCACACAAGGTGGCACCAAACTTCAGGGATCACAGATTATATAATGAAAGAATTGACCTTTTTTTGTAACATCAATTCCTGGGCAGACTTGCCAGGTATGAAACTGTATGCTGTCATGACACAATTTTAAAATGCCATCAGTTAATCGTCAGATAATCATACTGTCTTGCGTGTTGAATTCTGTTGGTTTGAACTCATCACAAGTGCCTGAATCTCTGTTGTGTTGTGGCAGGACGTGAAATAATGGGCCCAATTCTGGCATAGCAGGAGTAGCCACAATGTTGATAACAGCTGAAAAGATGGATAAAGCAGGGGCATCACCAGCATAGCTGAGAGAGAGATGTTCCTCCGTGTTCTGAGTCGTCATCCTTTTGCCAGGTCTCGGTGATGGTGCCGACCTCCTAGTGCCACTCCTTCTTCTCATGGCAGATCACAACCGGTGTGAAGATGTGGAGGAAGAGCAGGTAGTCAACACCCAGACCACCGTGCCGGCCTTGATGAAGTCCTTGTACTTCTCGGAGGGCACCGTGCATCATTCTGGACTCAATCACCCAGCATCCCTCGTACTCTGGGAGATGCATAGATCATTCAGAAAACGCTCTGCCCATGTCTACAACTTTCCTAACCTTGTCCCTGACAGGTATTTGCACCCTAACCGTAATCGGTGATGGCACTGTCTGTCGTTTGCATAATTTAAAGAATTAAATAAGTTAGTAATATCTAACTGTCACAATAAATAGGGGATGTAGCATTTTACTGGCAGGGAAGCATGGCCAGACTCCATTCATGAAGGATGTCATCATCACCAATTGAGTCAATGAATCATAAAATGTGTAGATATTGCACATTATCTCCACAAGAGGGAGCTTTACAGGTCTCTTCATGGAATGGAGGATTGTTGTTTACATAACGATACAAATATTTACATTATCCTGGGGATTAACACAGATTGTCAGTTTAAAGTAATTAATTATGTAATTAGGTGATCTGTGGCACCAGATTCCAGGTGTCATGGACGATAAAATCATTGTTTTATATAACTAAATAATCAAATAATGAGTTCATGTAACATCATCCACTTCCCTAAGGTGGCTCCAAACCAGGCTCATGAACGATGCTGTCGTGATTAATTTAAATATTTTAACTACATAATTGATATTAAGATGGTCTATAATAATTGCCTCCCACATCGCGTCACCACAATCCACTGATCATGGATTATCTAATGTCCAATTTTAATAAACAAATAACAACATAATCAGAGGATGAAATGGTCTGCCAGGCTCCACACAGTTGAGTCTCAGTTGACTCCCACATGATTGTGGGAAATTCCAAGTTTCATCCCTTATTTAATCGCAGAGCAGAGAAGTAACATGTTTAAATGCTGAACTCTCATTGTGTATGCAGGGTTTTTAGAAGATATCACATATTTAATGTTGGACGGCTGCCTCAAAAGAGATGGACTGAAATCTATCAATCGCTAAGTCTCCTCTAACAAACGGATTATCACCTTCCTGAAGGAATTCAACAATGTCAAACTCACCTTTTTGATGAATAATCGTGAGTCTTATTATCTTTTTTCCATAGTTTTACTTCTGAGGAGAGAGAGTATTCATAAACAGAAGTCTCTGAACTGTTTCTCCACCGCCTATGTCCACTGATGAGGTAATCTTGCATTTGGTAACCAGTAAAATCTGTAGGCAAACTTCCTGAGGTATGTTTATGACTTGGTTAGGCGAATCAAACGCTGTCATGAAAAGTTTTAGGAGATAGTTATCTTGGGAGACCGTAATGTCCCAAGATAACTCTTTCTCGAAGCTGCTCTCTCGTCCTTGGCCCATGCTACCATGATACAGAATGCAAGCAGGGTTGCCAGGCTACATTTATGAACCAACATTCTGTCACATTCTAGTGCCCCTCCCACAGGCTTAAAGGAGAATACCCACCAATGAACTAACCTTACAGCCTCACTGAGTTTCTCACAAAAACAAAGCAGGGCTCTTTCTTTTGAATTCTACATATTTACCCGTCTCTCAAGCTACAACATGCCTGTAGTGACATAAGCATGAAATCGAAAGAATGATTGTGCCATTCAAGTACAATGATGAGTATTTTACTCTTGTTTTCAATTCTTCAATTTGCTAATTTCTAGAATGGAAACAATACAGTTAATCGCCTCTACCATAATCCTTTTCTCTTTATTGAAAATAAAATAAACTCCTCTTCATCCTCTTACCATTAGAGGAGCTTGATCCCACGGTTTCTCAGAGTTGTGTAGATTTGCATTAGGCTGATGATTAAGGATTCCTAGCAGTGTCTTATGTTTCTTTCAGTCATTTTGGATTCCTCAATTGACTGTTCTCTATTAAGTCTTGTAACCTGCTTTCTAAGATGGTTGTTTAGAGATATTTATTGTTTGAGGTGTGTCATGTTATCAGCCCGACAGAGTTCATTAGATGAGATTCCCAGATCATGAGATTATACAGTTATTCCATTTTTAAAATCGGTGGCCACTGTTTCCTTCATGGGTCAGTTCTGTTGCAACCTCGCAGAAACTGATGATGCGAAACATTACAGTTTTTTTAAAATCGTGTAATCATTCTATTGTTAAAAATGTACTACTACGTAATCAGTATCCCCCATTCCTGGGCACTGCTTCTGGTACCGATCTCCTCCTGTGTCAATCCCACAACAGCCACATGACATATGACACCATCATTACTTACGCAATCAGATAAGTTAATAATTGGATAGTCCTCCATACTTAAATTTCATAAGATGGAAACAAACTCCAGTGATTGTCAAGGAAGGAGGACTTAGATGATTAAATACAGCCACTTGATTAACTCCCATGGAGGAATGGCCCTACTCTAGTCAAGAAGAACAACATCTTCATCGATTCAAATAATTCATATTTAATGGAAATTGATTGAATAATGTCATGGTGGTGCATACTTAAATCCCACATGGAGTAGTCAGACTGACCTCTTCCTGGAATAACATATGACACCATCATTACTTACGCAATCAGATAAGTTAATAATTGGATAGTCCTCCATACTTAAATTTCATAAGATGGAAACAAACGCCAGTGATTGTAAGGAAGGAGGACTTAGATGATTAAATACAGCCACTTGATTAACTCCCATGGAGGAATGGCCCTACTCTAGTCAAGAAGAACAACATCTTCATCGATTCAAATAATTCATATTTAATGGAAATTGATTGAATAATGTCATGGTGGTGCATACTTAAATCCCACATGGAGTAGTCAGACTGACCTCTTCCTGGAATAACATATGACACCATCATTACTTACGCAATCAGATAAGTTAATAATTGGATAGTCCTCCATACTTAAATTTCATAAGATGGAAACAAACGCCAGTGATTGTAAGGAAGGAGGACTTAGATGATTAAATACTGCCACTTGATTTCTAATTTCTAGAACGGAAACAATACAATTAATCGCCTCTACCATAATCCTTTTCTCTTTAGTGAAAATAAAATAAACTCCTCTTCATCCTCTTACCTTTAGATGAGCTTGATCCCACGGTTTCTCAGAGTTGTTTAGATTTGCATTAGGCTGATGATTAAGGATTTTGAGCAGTGTCTTATGTTTCTTTCAGTCATTTTGGATTCCTCAATTGGCTGTTCTGTATTCAGTCCTGTATCCTGCTTTCTAATATGGTTATTTAGAGTGATTTATTGTTGGTGGTGTGTCATGTAATCAGCCCGACAGAGTTCATTAGATGAGATTACCTGATCAGGAGATTATACAGTTATTCCATTTTTAAAATCGGTGGTCACTGTGTCCTTCAAGGGTCAGTTCTGTTGCAACCTCTCAGAAACTGATGATGTGAAACAGTACAGTTTTTTTAAAATCATGTGATCATTCGATTGTTAAAATGTACTACTACGTAATCAGCAATCACTGTGTAAGGCCATGTCCCCCATTCTCTGGGCACTGCTTCTGGTACCGATCTCCTGCTGTGTCAATCTCACAGCAGCCAAATGAAGGATAACACCATCATTACTTACACAATCAAATAAGTTCAAAATTGGATAGTCCGCCATACTTAACTTTCATAAGATGGAACCAAACTCCTGTGATTGTCAAGGAAGGAGTACTTAGATGAATAAACACTGCCACATGATTAACTGCCATGGAGGAATGGCCCTACTCCAGTCAAGAAGAACAACATCTTCATCGGTTCAAATAATTAATATAAAATGAAAAATGATTGAATAATGTCATGGTGGTGCATACTTAAATCCCACATGGAGTAGTCAGACTGATCTCTTCCTGGAATAATGTTTTATTTATAAAATTAAATTGATAATTAATTAGCCGTCGTTTTATATTAACACTGAGGAGAAGGCACCAACGTCCTAAAACTATCGCTGATGTAATGACCTATTTCCAGAGCTAAATGTTGAAGTAAAGAGATGATGTTACATCGTCTACTCACAAAATCTGACTCCAAAAGGGACTTAGGGTCCACAACATTACTTGTATTTCAAATACGTTAATTAAATGACGAATTATTTAATTTCCTAGTTTAACAGGTAAATAAGTAAGTATACTATTAGATGATGTGATGTTCTGGCACGATGGACTCCCATAAGGAGTCTAAAAACTTCAGTGATCACTGAATACATAATGACAGATTTTCATAATTCAATGACTAAACATTAAACTAGTGGATGGTGTTTTATGCGCGAAACCTAAAGATTGCTCAATACTGAAGAGTCATTGAGGTCTTAATCATAGATTTGAACAATAAAATGAATGAATGAATGAAGAGATAATTTCTCATAATTCACCCCTAGAGAGATAACAAAATGAGATCAACATTGATTTAAATAAATAAATAATGAAATCACAAGAGACATTTTAACACCAACAAGGTGGATCCAGACTCCACTCTTACTGGAGTAGAAAAAGGCAGACTTAAATAATGAAAGCATCAGATTGTTAGATCGTCTGTCACACTTGAGTCACACAAGGTGGCACCACACTTCAGACTTCACAGATTATATAATGAAACAATTTAATAATTACATCTTTACATATTTAAGTCGTTGAACTTTTTCGTATCATCAATTCCTGGGCAGACTCGCCAGATATGAAAACGGATGCTGTCATCACGGATTTTTAATATTCCATCAGTTAATCGTCAATTAATCATACTTTCTTGCCTGGTGAATCCTGCTGGCCTGACATCCTCACCAGTGCCTGAATCTCTGTTGAGTTGCGGCAGGACCTGAGGTAATTGGCCCATTCCTGGCATACCAGTAGTAGCCAAAATGTTGATATCAGCTGAAAAAGTGGCTGCAGCAGGGGCATCAACAGCATAGCTGAGGGAGAGATGTTCTTCCGTGTTCTGAGTCGTCATCCTTTTGCCAGGTCTCGGTGATGGTGCCAACCTCCTAGTGCCACTACATCTTCTAGACGTAGACCACAACCGACATGAAGATGTGGAGGAAGAGCAAGTAGTCAACACCGAGACCACCATGCAGACCTTGGTAAAGTTCTTTTACTTCTCGGAGGGCACCATGCAATCTTCTGGACTCTATTCTCCAGCATTCCTAGTGGTCTGGAAGACACATAGACATTCAATAAATGCTCTGCCCATGTCTACAAGTTTCCGAATTTGTCAGTGACAGATATTTGCAACCTAATAATAATCGGTGTTGGCATTGTAAGTCGTTTAAGTAATTTAAAGAATTAAGTATATCAGTGATAGCTCACTGTCCCAATAAAGAGGTGATGTAGCATTTAACTGGCAGGAAAGCATGGCCAGTCTCCAGTCATGAAGAATGTCATCATCATCCATTGAAACCATGAATCATAAACTGCGATGATATTGCACATTAACGCCACAAGAGGGAGCTTTACAGGTCTCTTCATGGAATGGAGAATTTTTGGTTTACATAATTCCACACATATTTACATTATCTCGGGGATTAACACAAATATTCTATTTAAATACATTAATTATGTAATAGATGATCTGTGGCACCAGAATCCAGGTGTCATGGACGATATAATCATTGTTTTATATAATTAAATGATCAAATAATGAGTTCATGTAACATCATCCACTTCCCTAAGGTGGCTCCAAACCAGGCTCATGAACGATGCTGTCGTGATTAATTTAAATATTTTAACTACATAATTGATATTAAGATGGTCTCTAATAATTGCCTCCCACATCACGTAACCACAATCCACTGATCATGGATTATCTAATGTCCTATTTTAATAATCAAATAACAACATAATCAGAGGATGAAATGGTCTGCCATTCTCCACACAGTTGTCTCTCAGTTGACTCCCACATGATTGTGGGAAACTCCCAGGTTCATCCCTTATTTAATCATAGAGCACAGTAGTAACATTTTTAAATGCTGATCTGTCATGGTGTATGCAGGGTTTTTAGAAGATATCACATATTTAATGTTGGACGGCTGCCTCAAAAGAGATGGACTGAAATCTAATAATCGCTAAGTCTACGTTAACAAATGGATTATCACTTTCCGGAAGGAAGTCAACAATGTCAAACTCACCTTTTTGATGAATAACCGTGAGTCTTATTATCTTTTGTTCCATAGTTTTACTTCTTAGGAGAGAGATTATTCGTAAAGAGTAGACTTTGAACTGTTACTCCACAGACTATGTTCTTCTGATGATTATGTAATCGTGAATTTGGTAACCAGAAAAAGCTGTCGGCACACTTCCAGAGGTGTGGCTATGACATGGTTAGGCGAATCAAATGCTGTCATTAAAAGTTTTAGGAGATAGTTATCTTGGCCGACTGTAATGTCCCATGATAACACTCTCTCGAAGCTGCTCTCTCGTCCTTGGCCCATGATACCTGGATACAAGATGCATGCAGGGTTGGTAAGCAACCTTTATGAAGCAACATTCTGTCACATTCAAGTGCCCCTCCCACATGCTAAAAGGCGTATACCCACCGATTAACTAACCCTACAGCCTCACTGAGTTTCTCACAAAAACAAAGCAGGTCTCTTTCTTTGGAGTTCTACATATTTACCCGTCTCTCAAGCTACAACATGCCTATAGTGACATAAGCATGAAACGAAAGCATCATTGTGTCATTCAAGTACAATGATGAGTATTTTAAACCTGTTTTCTATGCTTCAATTTTCTAATTTCTAGAACGGAAACAATACAATTAATCGCCTCTACCATAATCCTTTTCTCTTTAGTGAAAATAAAATAAACTCCTCTTCATCCTCTTACCTTTAGAGGAGCTTGATCCCACGGTTTTTCAGAGTTGTTTAGATTTGCATTAGGCTGATGATTAAGGATTTTGAGCAGTGTCTTATGTTTCTTTCAGTCATTTTGGATTCCTCAATTGACTGTTCTCTATTAAGTCCTGTACCCCTCTTTCTAAGATGGTTATTTAGAGTTATTTATTGTTGGTGGTGTGTCATGTTATCAGGCCGACAGAGTTCATTACATGAGATTCCCTGATCAGGAGATTATACAGTTATTCCATTTTTAAAATCGGTGGTCACTGTGTCCTTCATGGGTCAGTTCTATTGCAACCTCTCAGAAACTGATGATGCGAAACAGTACAGTTTTTTAAAATCGTGTAATCATTTGATTGTTAAAAATGTACTACTACGTAATCAGTAATCACTCTATGAGGCAGTGTCCCCCATTCTCTGGGCACTGCTTCTGGTACCGATCTCCTGCTCTGTCAATCCCACATGACCATCATTACTTACACAATCAAGTAAGTTAATAATTGGATAGTCCTCCATACTTAACTTTCAAAAGATGGAACCATACTCCAGTGATTGTCAAGGAAGTAGTATTTAGATGATTAAATAATGCCACGTGATTAACTCCCATGGAGGAATGGCCCGACTCCCGTCAAGAAGAACAACATCTTCATCGATTTAAATAATTAATATATAATGAAAAATGATTGAAAAATGACATGGTGGTGCATACTTAAATCCCACATGGAGTAGTCAGAATGATCTCTTCCTGGAATAATGATGTTTTTAAAAAATTAAATTGATAATTAATTAGTGGGCCTTTTATAGTAACACTGACGAGATGGCACCAAAGTCCTAAACCTATCGCTGATGTAAAGATCTATTTACACAGCTAAATGATGAAGTAATGAGATGATATTACATCATCAACTCCCACAATCTGACTCCAAAAGGGACTTATGGTCCATAACATTACCTGTATTGTAAATATGTCAATTAAATGATGAATTATTACCTATTTTCCTAGTTTAACAGTTAAAGAAGCAAGTGTAGTATTAGATTATGTGATGGTCAGGTACAATGGTCTCCCCTAAGGAGGCTCAAAACTCCAGTGATCACTGAATACATAATGACAGATTTTCATAATTAAATGAATAAACATTAAACAAGTGGATGGTGTTTTATGCGTGAAGCCTAAATGATTGCTCAATACTGAGTAGACATTGAGTTCTTAATCTTAGATTTGAACAAAAAATGAATGAATAAAGAGAAAGTTTCTCATAATTCACCCTTAGAGAGATAACAAAATGATATCAACATTGATTTAAACAAGGAAAGGAAGAAAGAAAGAAAGAAAGAATTCACAAGATACAATTTAACACCAACATGGTGGATCAAGACTACACTCTTCCTGGAGTAGAAAAAGACAGATTTGAAGAATGAAATAATCAGATATTTAGATCGTCTGTCACACTTGAGTCACACAAGGTGGCACCAAACTTCAGGGATCACAGATTATATAATGAAAGAATTGACCTTTTTTTGTAACATCAATTCCTGGGCAGACTTGCCAGGTATGAAACTGTATGCTGTCATGACACAATTTTAAAATGCCATCAGTTAATCGTCAGATAATCATACTGTCTTGCGTGTTGAATTCTGTTGGTTTGAACTCATCACAAGTGCCTGAATCTCTGTTGTGTTGTGGCAGGACGTGAAATAATGGGCCCAATTCTGGCATAGCAGGAGTAGCCACAATGTTGATAACAGCTGAAAAGATGGATAAAGCAGGGGGCATCACCAGCATAGCTGAGAGAGAGATGTTCCTCCGTGTTCTGAGTCGTCATCCTTTTGCCAGGTCTCGGTGATGGTGCCGACCTCCTAGTGCCACTCCTTCTTCTCATGGCAGATCACAACCGGTGTGAAGATGTGGAGGAAGAGCAGGTAGTCAACACCCAGACCACCGTGCCGGCCTTGATGAAGTCCTTGTACTTCTCGGAGGGCACCGTGCATCATTCTGGACTCAATCACCCAGCATCCCTCGTACTCTGGGAGATGCATAGATCATTCAGAAAACGCTCTGCCCATGTCTACAACTTTCCTAACATTGTCCCTGACAGGTATTTGCACCCTAACCGTAATCGGTGATGGCACTGTCTGTCGTTTGCATAATTTAAAGAATTAAATAAGTTAGTAATATCTAACTGTCACAATAAATAGGGGATGTAGCATTTTACTGGCAGGGAAGCATGGCCAGACTCCATTCATGAAGGATGTCATCATCACCAATTGAGTCAATGAATCATAAAATGTGTAGATATTGCACATTATCTCCACAAGAGGGAGCTTTACAGGTCTCTTCATGGAATGGAGGATTGTTGTTTACATAACGATACAAATATTTACATTATCCTGGGGATTAACACAGATTGTCAGTTTAAAGTAATTAATTATGTAATTAGGTGATCTGTGGCACCAGATTCCAGGTGTCATGGACGATAAAATCATTGTTTTATATAACTAAATAATCAAATAATGAGTTCATGTAACATCATCCACTTCCCTAAGGTGGCTCCAAACCAGGCTCATGAACGATGCTGTCGTGATTAATTTAAATATTTTAACTACATAATTGATATTAAGATGGTCTATAATAATTGCCTCCCACATCGCGTCACCACAATCCACTGATCATGGATTATCTAATGTCCAATTTTAATAAACAAATAACAACATAATCAGAGGATGAAATGGTCTGCCAGGCTCCACACAGTTGAGTCTCAGTTGACTCCCACATGATTGTGGGAAATTCCAAGTTTCATCCCTTATTTAATCGCAGAGCAGAGAAGTAACATGTTTAAATGCTGAACTCTCATTGTGTATGCAGGGTTTTTAGAAGATATCACATATTTAATGTTGGACGGCTGCCTCAAAAGAGATGGACTGAAATCTATCAATCGCTAAGTCTCCTCTAACAAACGGATTATCACCTTCCTGAAGGAATTCAACAATGTCAAACTCACCTTTTTGATGAATAATCGTGAGTCTTATTATCTTTTTTTCCATAGTTTTACTTCTGAGGAGAGAGAGTATTCATAAACAGAAGTCTCTGAACTGTTTCTCCACCGCCTATGTCCACTGATGAGGTAATCTTGCATTTGGTAACCAGTAAAATCTGTAGGCAAACTTCCTGAGGTATGTTTATGACTTGGTTAGGCGAATCAAACGCTGTCATGAAAAGTTTTAGGAGATAGTTATCTTGGGAGACCGTAATGTCCCAAGATAACTCTTTCTCAAGCTGCTCTCTCGTCCTTGGCCCATGCTACCATGATACAGAATGCAAGCAGGGTTGCCAGGCTACATTTATGAACCAACATTCTGTCACATTCTAGTGCCCCTCCCACAGGCTTAAAGGAGAATACCCACCAATGAACTAACCTTACAGCCTCACTGAGTTTCTCACAAAAACAAAGCAGGGCTCTTTCTTTTGAATTCTACATATTTACCCGTCTCTCAAGCTACAACATGCCTGTAGTGACATAAGCATGAAATCGAAAGAATGATTGTGCCATTCAAGTACAATGATGAGTATTTTACTCTTGTTTTCAATTCTTCAATTTGCTAATTTCTAGAATGGAAACAATACAGTTAATCGCCTCTACCATAATCCTTTTCTCTTTATTGAAAATAAAATAAACTCCTCTTCATCCTCTTACCATTAGAGGAGCTTGATCCCACGGTTTCTCAGAGTTGTGTAGATTTGCATTAGGCTGATGATTAAGGATTCCTAGCAGTGTCTTATGTTTCTTTCAGTCATTTTGGATTCCTCAATTGACTGTTCTCTATTAAGTCTTGTAACCTGCTTTCTAAGATGGTTGTTTAGAGATATTTATTGTTTGAGGTGTGTCATGTTATCAGCCCGACAGAGTTCATTAGATGAGATTCCCAGATCATGAGATTATACAGTTATTCCATTTTTAAAATCGGTGGCCACTGTTTCCTTCATGGGTCAGTTCTGTTGCAACCTCGCAGAAACTGATGATGCGAAACATTACAGTTTTTTTAAAATCGTGTAATCATTCTATTGTTAAAAATGTACTACTACGTAATCAGTATCCCCCATTCCTGGGCACTGCTTCTGGTACCGATCTCCTCCTGTGTCAATCCCACAACAGCCACATGACATATGACACCATCATTACTTACGCAATCAGATAAGTTAATAATTGGATAGTCCTCCATACTTAAATTTCATAAGATGGAAACAAACTACAGTGATTGTCAAGGAAGGAGGACTTAGATGATTAAATACAGCCACTTGATTAACTCCCATGGAGGAATGGCCCTACTCTAGTCAAGAAGAACAACATCTTCATCGATTCAAATAATTCATATTTAATGGAAATTGATTGAATAATGTCATGGTGGTGCATACTTAAATCCCACATGGAGTAGTCAGACTGACCTCTTCCTGGAATAACATATGACACCATCATTACTTACGCAATCAGATAAGTTAATAATTGGATAGTCCTCCATACTTAAATTTCATAAGATGGAAACAAACGCCAGTGATTGTAAGGAAGGAGGACTTAGATGATTAAATACTGCCACTTGATTTCTAATTTCTAGAACGGAAACAATACAATTAATCGCCTCTACCATAATCCTTTTCTCTTTAGTGAAAATAAAATAAACTCCTCTTCATCCTCTTACCTTTAGATGAGCTTGATCCCACGGTTTCTCAGAGTTGTTTAGATTTGCATTAGGCTGATGATTAAGGATTTTGAGCAGTGTCTTATGTTTCTTTCAGTCATTTTGGATTCCTCAATTGGCTGTTCTGTATTCAGTCCTGTATCCTGCTTTCTAATATGGTTATTTAGAGTGATTTATTGTTGGTGGTGTGTCATGTAATCAGCCCGACAGAGTTCATTAGATGAGATTACCTGATCAGGAGATTATACAGTTATTCCATTTTTAAAATCGGTGGTCACTGTGTCCTTCAAGGGTCAGTTCTGTTGCAACCTCTCAGAAACTGATGATGTGAAACAGTACAGTTTTTTTAAAATCATGTGATCATTCGATTGTTAAAATGTACTACTACGTAATCAGCAATCACTGTGTAAGGCCATGTCCCCCATTCTCTGGGCACTGCTTCTGGTACCGATCTCCTGCTGTGTCAATCTCACAGCAGCCAAATGAAGGATAACACCATCATTACTTACACAATCAAATAAGTTCAAAATTGGATAGTCCGCCATACTTAACTTTCATAAGATGGAACCAAACTCCTGTGATTGTCAAGGAAGGAGTACTTAGATGAATAAACACTGCCACATGATTAACTGCCATGGAGGAATGGCCCTACTCCAGTCAAGAAGAACAACATCTTCATCGGTTCAAATAATTAATATAAAATGAAAAATGATTGAATAATGTCATGGTGGTGCATACTTAAATCCCACATGGAGTAGTCAGACTGATCTCTTCCTGGAATAATGTTTTATTTATAAAATTAAATTGATAATTAATTAGCCGTCGTTTTATATTAACACTGAGGAGAAGGCACCAACGTCCTAAAACTATCGCTGATGTAATGACCTATTTCCAGAGCTAAATGTTGAAGTAAAGAGATGATGTTACATCGTCTACTCACAAAATCTGACTCCAAAAGGGACTTAGGGTCCACAACATTACTTGTATTTCAAATACGTTAATTAAATGACGAATTATTTAATTTCCTAGTTTAACAGGTAAATAAGTAAGTATACTATTAGATGATGTGATGTTCTGGCACGATGGACTCCCATAAGGAGTCTAAAAACTTCAGTGATCACTGAATACATAATGACAGATTTTCATAATTCAATGACTAAACATTAAACTAGTGGATGGTGTTTTATGCGCGAAACCTAAAGATTGCTCAATACTGAAGAGTCATTGAGGTCTTAATCATAGATTTGAACAATAAAATGAATGAATGAATGAAGAGATAATTTCTCATAATTCACCCCTAGAGAGATAACAAAATGAGATCAACATTGATTTAAATAAATAAATAATGAAATCACAAGAGACATTTTAACACCAACAAGGTGGATCCAGACTCCACTCTTACTGGAGTAGAAAAAGGCAGACTTAAATAATGAAAGCATCAGATTGTTAGATCGTCTGTCACACTTGAGTCACACAAGGTGGCACCACACTTCAGACTTCACAGATTATATAATGAAACAATTTAATAATTACATCTTTACATATTTAAGTCGTTGAACTTTTTCGTATCATCAATTCCTGGGCAGACTCGCCAGATATGAAAACGGATGCTGTCATCACGGATTTTTAATATTCCATCAGTTAATCGTCAATTAATCATACTTTCTTGCCTGGTGAATTCTGCTGGCCTGACATCCTCACCAGTGCCTGAATCTCTGTTGAGTTGCGGCAGGACCTGAGGTAATTGGCCCATTCCTGGCATACCAGTAGTAGCCAAAATGTTGATATCAGCTGAAAAAGTGGCTGCAGCAGGGGCATCAACAGCATAGCTGAGGGAGAGATGTTCTTCCGTGTTCTGAGTCGTCATCCTTTTGCCAGGTCTCGGTGATGGTGCCAACCTCCTAGTGCCACTACATCTTCTAGACGTAGACCACAACCGACATGAAGATGTGGAGGAAGAGCAAGTAGTCAACACCGAGACCACCATGCAGACCTTGGTAAAGTTCTTTTACTTCTCGGAGGGCACCATGCAATCTTCTGGACTCTATTCTCCAGCATTCCTAGTGGTCTGGAAGACACATAGACATTCAATAAATCCTCTGCCCATGTCTACAAGTTTCCGAATTTGTCAGTGACAGATATTTGCAACCTAATAATAATCGGTGTTGGCATTGTAAGTCGTTTAAGTAATTTAAAGAATTAAGTATATCAGTGATAGCTCACTGTCCCAATAAAGAGGTGATGTAGCATTTAACTGGCAGGAAAGCATGGCCAGACTCCAGTCATGAAGAATGTCATCATCATCCATTGAAACCATGAATCATAAACTGCGATGATATTGCACATTAACGCCACAAGAGGGAGCTTTACAGGTCTCTTCATGGAATGGAGAATTTTTGGTTTACATAATTCCACACATATTTACATTATCTCGGGGATTAACACAAATATTCTATTTAAATACATTAATTATGTAATAGATGATCTGTGGCACCAGAATCCAGGTGTCATGGACGATATAATCATTGTTTTATATAATTAAATGATCAAATAATGAGTTCATGTAACATCATCCACTTCCCTAAGGTGGCTCCAAACCAGGCTCATGAACGATGCTGTCGTGATTAATTTAAATATTTTAACTACATAATTGATATTAAGATGGTCTCTAATAATTGCCTCCCACATCACGTAACCACAATCCACTGATCATGGATTATCTAATGTCCTATTTTAATAATCAAATAACAACATAATCAGAGGATGAAATGGTCTGCCATTCTCCACACAGTTGTCTCTCAGTTGACTCCCACATGATTGTGGGAAACTCCCAGGTTCATCCCTTACTTAATCGTAGAGCACAGTAGTAACATTTTTAAATGCTGATCTGTCATGGTGTATGCAGGGTTTTTAGAAGATATCACATATTTAATGTTGGACGGCTGCCTCAAAAGAGATGGACTGAAATCTAATAATCGCTAAGTCTACGTTAACAAATGGATTATCACTTTCCGGAAGGAAGTCAACAATGTCAAACTCACCTTTTTGATGAATAACCGTGAGTCTTATTATCTTTTGTTCCATAGTTTTACTTCTTAGGAGAGAGATTATTCGTAAAGAGTAGACTTTGAACTGTTACTCCACAGACTATGTTCTTCTGATGATTATGTAATCGTGAATTTGGTAACCAGAAAAAGCTGTCGGCACACTTCCAGAGGTGTGGCTATGACATGGTTAGGCGAATCAAATGCTGTCATTAAAAGTTTTAGGAGATAGTTATCTTGGCCGACTGTAATGTCCCATGATAACACTCTCTCGAAGCTGCTCTCTCGTCCTTGGCCCATGATACCTGGATACAAGATGCATGCAGGGTTGGTAAGCAACCTTTATGAAGCAACATTCTGTCACATTCAAGTGCCCCTCCCACATGCTAAAAGGCGTATACCCACCGATTAACTAACCCTACAGCCTCACTGAGTTTCTCACAAAAACAAAGCAGGTCTCTTTCTTTGGAGTTCTACATATTTACCCGTCTCTCAAGCTACAACATGCCTATAGTGACATAAGCATGAAAACGAAAGCATCATTGTGTCATTCAAGTACAATGATGAGTATTTTAAACCTGTTTTCTATGCTTCAATTTTCTAATTTCTAGAACGGAAACAATACAATTAATCGCCTCTACCATAATCCTTTTCTCTTTAGTGAAAATAAAATAAACTCCTCTTCATCCTCTTACCTTTAGAGGAGCTTGATCCCACGGTTTTTCAGAGTTGTTTAGATTTGCATTAGGCTGATGATTAAGGATTTTGAGCAGTGTCTTATGTTTCTTTCAGTCATTTTGGATTCCTCAATTGACTGTTCTCTATTAAGTCCTGTACCCCTCTTTCTAAGATGGTTATTTAGAGTTATTTATTGTTGGTGGTGTGTCATGTTATCAGGCCGACAGAGTTCATTACATGAGATTCCCTGATCAGGAGATTATACAGTTATTCCATTTTTAAAATCGGTGGTCACTGTGTCCTTCATGGGTCAGTTCTATTGCAACCTCTCAGAAACTGATGATGCGAAACAGTACAGTTTTTTAAAATCGTGTAATCATTTGATTGTTAAAAATGTACTACTACGTAATCAGTAATCACTCTATGAGGCAGTGTCCCCCATTCTCTGGGCACTGCTTCTGGTACCGATCTCCTGCTCTGTCAATCCCACATGACCATCATTACTTACACAATCAAGTAAGTTAATAATTGGATAGTCCTCCATACTTAACTTTCAAAAGATGGAACCATACTCCAGTGATTGTCAAGGAAGTAGTATTTAGATGATTAAATAATGCCACGTGATTAACTCCCATGGAGGAATGGCCCGACTCCCGTCAAGAAGAACAACATCTTCATCGATTTAAATAATTAATATATAATGAAAAATGATTGAAAAATGACATGGTGGTGCATACTTAAATCCCACATGGAGTAGTCAGAATGATCTCTTCCTGGAATAATGATGTTTTTAAAAAATTAAATTGATAATTAATTAGTGGGCCTTTTATAGTAACACTGACGAGATGGCACCAAAGTCCTAAACCTATCGCTGATGTAAAGATCTATTTACACAGCTAAATGATGAAGTAATGAGATGATATTACATCATCAACTCCCACAATCGGACTCCAAAAGGGACTTATGGTCCATAACATTACCTGTATTGTAAATATGTCAATTAAATGATGAATTATTACCTATTTTCCTAGTTTAACAGTTAAAGAAGCAAGTGTAGTATTAGATTATGTGATGGTCAGGTACAATGGTCTCCCCTAAGGAGGCTCAAAACTCCAGTGATCACTGAATACATAATGACAGATTTTCATAATTAAATGAATAAACATTAAACAAGTGGATGGTGTTTTATGCGTGAAGCCTAAATGATTGCTCAATACTGAGTAGACATTGAGTTCTTAATCTTAGATTTGAACAAAAAATGAATGAATAAAGAGAAAGTTTCTCATAATTCACCCTTAGAGAGATAACAAAATGATATCAACATTGATTTAAACAAGGAAAGGAAGAAAGAAAGAAAGAAAGAATTCACAAGATACAATTTAACACCAACATGGTGGATCAAGACTACACTCTTCCTGGAGTAGAAAAAGACAGATTTGAAGAATGAAATAATCAGATATTTAGATCGTCTGTCACACTTGGAGTCACACAAGGTGGCACCAAACTTCAGGGATCACAGATTATATAATGAAAGAATTGACCTTTTTTTGTAACATCAATTCCTGGGCAGACTTGCCAGGTATGAAACTGTATGCTGTCATGACACAATTTTAAAATGCCATCAGGTAATCGTCAGATAATCATACTGTCTTGCGTGTTGAATTCTGTTGGTTTGAACTCATCACAAGTGCCTGAATCTCTGTTGTGTTGTGGCAGGACGTGAAATAATGGGCCCAATTCTGGCATAGCAGGAGTAGCCACAATGTTGATAACAGCTGAAAAGATGGATAAAGCAGGGGCATCACCAGCATAGCTAGAGAGAGAGATGTTCCTCCGTGTTCTGAGTCGTCATCCTTCTGCCAGGTCTCGGTGATGGTGCCGACCTCCTAGTGCCACTCCTTCTTCTCATGGCAGATCACAACCGGTGTGAAGATGTGGAGGAAGAGCAGGTAGTCAACACCCAGACCACCGTGCCGGCCTTGATGAAGTCCTTGTACTTCTCGGAGGGCACCGTGCATCATTCTGGACTCAATCACCCAGCATCCCTCGTACTCTGGGAGATGCATAGATCATTCAGAAAACGCTCTGCCCATGTCTACAACTTTCCTAACATTGTCCCTGACAGGTATTTGCACCCTAACCGTAATCGGTGATGGCACTGTCTGTCGTTTGCATAATTTAAAGAATTAAATAAGTTAGTAATATCTAACTGTCACAATAAATAGGGGATGTAGCATTTTACTGGCAGGGAAGCATGGCCAGACTCCATTCATGAAGGATGTCATCATCACCAATTGAGTCAATGAATCATAAAATGTGTAGATATTGCACATTATCTCCACAAGAGGGAGCTTTACAGGTCTCTTCATGGAATGGAGGATTGTTGTTTACATAACGATACAAATATTTACATTATCCTGGGGATTAACACAGATTGTCAGTTTAAAGTAATTAATTATGTAATTAGGTGATCTGTGGCACCAGATTCCAGGTGTCATGGACGATAAAATCATTGTTTTATATAACTAAATAATCAAATAATGAGTTCATGTAACATCATCCACTTCCCTAAGGTGGCTCCAAACCAGGCTCATGAACGATGCTGTCGTGATTAATTTAAATATTTTAACTACATAATTGATATTAAGATGGTCTATAATAATTGCCTCCCACATCGCGTCACCACAATCCACTGATCATGGATTATCTAATGTCCAATTTTAATAAACAAATAACAACATAATCAGAGGATGAAATGGTCTGCCAGGCTCCACACAATTGAGTCTCAGTTGACTCCCACATGATTGTGGGGAAATTCCAAGTTTCATCCCTTATTTAATCGCAGAGCAGAGAAGTAACATGTTTAAATGCTGAACTCTCATTGTGTATGCAGGGTTTTTAGAAGATATCACATATTTAATGTTGGACGGCTGCCTCAAAAGAGATGGACTGAAATCTATCAATCGCTAAGTCTACTCTAACAAACGGATTATCACCTTCCTGAAGGAATTCAACAATGTCAAACTCACCTTTTTGATGAATAATCGTGAGTCTTATTATCTTTTTTTCCATAGTTTTACTTCTGAGGAGAGAGAGTATTCATAAACAGAAGTCTCTGAACTGTTTCTCCACCGCCTATGTCCACTGATGAGGTAATCTTGCATTTGGTAACCAGTAAAATCTGTAGGCAAACTTCCTGAGGTATGTTTATGACTTGGTTAGGCGAATCAAACGCTGTCATGAAAAGTTATAGGAGATAGTTATCTTGGGAGACTGTAATGTCCCAAGATAACTCTTTCTCGAAGCTGCTCTCTCGTCCTTGGCCCATGCTACCATGATACAGAATGCAAGCAGGGTTGCCAGGCTACATTAATGAACCATCATTCTGTCACATTCTAGTGCCCCTCCCACAGGCTTAAAGGAGAATACCCACCAATGAACTAACCTTACAGCCTCACTGAGTTTCTCACAAAAACAAAGCAGGGCTCTTTCTTTTGAATTCTACATATTTACCCGTCTCTCAAGCTACAACATGCCTGTAGTGACATAAGCATGAAATCGAAAGAATGATTGTGCCATTCAAGTACAATGATGAGTATTTTACTCTTGTTTTCAATTCTTCAATTTGCTAATTTCTAGAATGGAAACAATACAGTTAATCGCCTCTACCATAATCCTTTTCTCTTTATTGAAAATAAAATAAACTCCTCTTCATCCTCTTACCATTAGAGGAGCTTGATCCCACGGTTTCTCAGAGTTGTGTAGATTTGCATTAGGCTGATGATTAAGGATTCCTAGCAGTGTCTTATGTTTCTTTCAGTCATTTTGGATTCCTCAATTGACTGTTCTCTATTAAGTCTTGTAACCTGCTTTCTAAGATGGTTGTTTAGAGATATTTATTGTTTGAGGTGTGTCATGTTATCAGCCCGACAGAGTTCATTAGATGAGATTCCCAGATCATGAGATTATACAGTTATTCCATTTTTAAAATCGGTGGCCACTGTTTCCTTCATGGGTCAGTTCTGTTGCAACCTCGCAGAAACTGATGATGCGAAACATTACAGTTTTTTAAAATCGTGTAATCATTCTATTGTTAAAAATGTACTACTACGTAATCAGTATCCCTCATTCCTGGGCACTGCTTCTGGTACCGATCTCCTCCTGTGTCAATCCCACAACAGCCACATGACATATGACACCATCATTACTTACGCAATCAGATAAGTTAATAATTGGATAGTCCTCCATACTTAAATTTCATAAGATGGAAACAAACGCCAGTGATTGTAAGGAAGGAGGACTTAGATGATTAAATACTGCCACTTGATTTCTAATTTCTAGAACGGAAACAATACAATTAATCGCCTCTACCATAATCCTTTTCTCTTTAGTGAAAATAAAATAAACTCCTCTTCATCCTCTTACCTTTAGATGAGCTTGATCCCACGGTTTCTCAGAGTTGTTTAGATTTGCATTAGGCTGATGATTAAGGATTTTGAGCAGTGTCTTATGTTTCTTTCAGTCATTTTGGATTCCTCAATTGGCTGTTCTGTATTCAGTCCTGTATCCTGCTTTCTAATATGGTTATTTAGAGTGATTTATTGTTGGTGGTGTGTCATGTAATCAGCCCGACAGAGTTCATTAGATGAGATTACCTGATCAGGAGATTATACAGTTATTCCATTTTTAAAATCGGTGGTCACTGTGTCCTTCAAGGGTCAGTTCTGTTGCAACCTCTCAGAAACTGATGATGTGAAACAGTACAGTTTTTTAAAATCATGTGATCATTCGATTGTTAAAATGTACTACTACGTAATCAGCAATCACTGTGTAAGGCCATGTCCCCCATTCTCTGGGCACTGCTTCTGGTACCGATCTCCTGCTGTGTCAATCTCACAGCAGCCAAATGAAGGATAACACCATCATTACTTACACAATCAAATAAGTTCAAAATTGGATAGTCTGCCATACTTAACTTTCATAAGATGGAACCAAACTCCTGTGATTGTCAAGGAAGGAGTACTTAGATGAATAAACACTGCCACATGATTAACTGCCATGGAGGAATGGCCCTACTCCAGTCAAGAAGAACAACATCTTCATCGGTTCAAATAATTAATATAAAATGAAAAATGATTGAATAATGTCATGGTGGTGCATACTTAAATCCCACATGGAGTAGTCAGACTGATCTCTTCCTGGAATAATGTTTTATTTATAAAATTAAATTGATAATTAATTAGCCGTGGTTTTATATTAACACTGAGGAGAAGGCACCAACGTCCTAAAACTATCGCTGATGTAATGACCTATTTCCAGAGCTAAATGTTGAAGTAAAGAGATGATGTTACATCGTCTACTCACAAAATCTGACTCCAAAAGGGACTTAGGGTCCACAACATTACTTGTATTTCAAATACGTTAATTAAATGACGAATTATTTAATTTCCTAGTTTAACAGGTAAATAAGTAAGTATACTATTAGATGATGTGATGTTCTGGCACGATGGACTCCCATAAGGAGTCTAAAAACTTCAGTGATCACTGAATACATAATGACAGATTTTCATAATTCAATGACTAAACATTAAACTAGTGGATGGTGTTTTATGCGCGAAACCTAAAGATTGCTCAATACTGAAGAGTCATTGAGGTCTTAATCATAGATTTGAACAATAAAATGAATGAATGAATGAAGAGATAATTTCTCATAATTCACCCCTAGAGAGATAACAAAATGAGATCAACATTGATTTAAATAAATAAATAATGAAATCACAAGAGACATTTTAACACCAACAAGGTGGATCCAGACTCCACTCTTACTGGAGTAGAAAAAGGCAGACTTAAATAATGAAAGCATCAGATTGTTAGATCGTCTGTCACACTTGAGTCACACAAGGTGGCACCACACTTCAGACTTCACAGATTATATAATGAAACAATTTAATAATTACATCTTTACATATTTAAGTCGTTGAACTTTTTCGTATCATCAATTCCTGGGCAGACTCGCCAGATATGAAAACGGATGCTGTCATCACGGATTTTTAATATTCCATCAGTTAATCGTCAATTAATCATACTTTCTTGCCTGGTGAATCCTGCTGGCCTGACATCCTCACCAGTGCCTGAATCTCTGTTGAGTTGCGGCAGGACCTGAGGTAATTGGCCCATTCCTGGCATACCAGTAGTAGCCAAAATGTTGATATCAGCTGAAAAAGTGGCTGCAGCAGGGGCATCAACAGCATAGCTGAGGGAGAGATGTTCTTCCGTGTTCTGAGTCGTCATCCTTTTGCCAGGTCTCGGTGATGGTGCCAACCTCCTAGTGCCACTACATCTTCTAGACGTAGACCACAACCGACATGAAGATGTGGAGGAAGAGCAAGTAGTCAACACCGAGACCACCATGCAGACCTTGGTAAAGTTCTTTTACTTCTCGGAGGGCACCATGCAATCTTCTGGACTCTATTCTCCAGCATTCCTAGTGGTCTGGAAGACACATAGACATTCAATAAATGCTCTGCCCATGTCTACAAGTTTCCGAATTTGTCAGTGACAGATATTTGCAACCTAATAATAATCGGTGTTGGCATTGTAAGTCGTTTAAGTAATTTAAAGAATTAAGTATATCAGTGATAGCTCACTGTCCCAATAAAGAGGTGATGTAGCATTTAACTGGCAGGAAAGCATGGCCAGTCTCCAGTCATGAAGAATGTCATCATCATCCATTGAAACCATGAATCATAAACTGCGATGATATTGCACATTAACGCCACAAGAGGGAGCTTTACAGGTCTCTTCATGGAATGGAGAATTTTTGGTTTACATAATTCCACACATATTTACATTATCTCGGGGATTAACACAAATATTCTATTTAAATACATTAATTATGTAATAGATGATCTGTGGCACCAGAATCCAGGTGTCATGGACGATATAATCATTGTTTTATATAATTAAATGATCAAATAATGAGTTCATGTAACATCATCCACTTCCCTAAGGTGGCTCCAAACCAGGCTCATGAACGATGCTGTCGTGATTAATTTAAATATTTTAACTACATAATTGATATTAAGATGGTCTCTAATAATTGCCTCCCACATCACGTAACCACAATCCACTGATCATGGATTATCTAATGTCCTATTTTAATAATCAAATAACAACATAATCAGAGGATGAAATGGTCTGCCATTCTCCACACAGTTGTCTCTCAGTTGACTCCCACATGATTGTGGGAAACTCCCAGGTTCATCCCTTACTTAATCGTAGAGCACAGTAGTAACATTTTTAAATGCTGATCTGTCATGGTGTATGCAGGGTTTTTAGAAGATATCACATATTTAATGTTGGACGGCTGCCTCAAAAGAGATGGACTGAAATCTAATAATCGCTAAGTCTACGTTAACAAATGGATTATCACTTTCCGGAAGGAAGTCAACAATGTCAAACTCACCTTTTTGATGAATAACCGTGAGTCTTATTATCTTTTGTTCCATAGTTTTACTTCTTAGGAGAGAGATTATTCGTAAAGAGTAGACTTTGAACTGTTACTCCACAGACTATGTTCTTCTGATGATTATGTAATCGTGAATTTGGTAACCAGAAAAAGCTGTCGGCACACTTCCAGAGGTGTGGCTATGACATGGTTAGGCGAATCAAATGCTGTCATTAAAAGTTTTAGGAGATAGTTATCTTGGCCGACTGTAATGTCCCATGATAACACTCTCTCGAAGCTGCTCTCTCGTCCTTGGCCCATGATACCTGGATACAAGATGCATGCAGGGTTGGTAAGCAACCTTTATGAAGCAACATTCTGTCACATTCAAGTGCCCCTCCCACATGCTAAAAGGCGTATACCCACCGATTAACTAACCCTACAGCCTCACTGAGTTTCTCACAAAAACAAAGCAGGTCTCTTTCTTTGGAGTTCTACATATTTACCCGTCTCTCAAGCTACAACATGCCTATAGTGACATAAGCATGAAAACGAAAGCATCATTGTGTCATTCAAGTACAATGATGAGTATTTTAAACCTGTTTTCTATGCTTCAATTTTCTAATTTCTAGAACGGAAACAATACAATTAATCGCCTCTACCATAATCCTTTTCTCTTTATTGAAACTAAAATAAACTCCTCTTCATCCTCTTACCTTTAGAGGAGCTTGATCCCACGGTTTTTCAGAGTTGTTTAGATTTGCATTAGGCTGATGATTAAGGATTTTGAGCAGTGTCTTATGTTTCTTTCAGTCATTTTGGATTCCTCAATTGACTGTTCTCTATTAAGTCCTGTACCCCTCTTTCTAAGATGGTTATTTAGAGTTATTTATTGTTGGTGGTGTGTCATGTTATCAGGCCGACAGAGTTCATTACATGAGATTCCCTGATCAGGAGATTATACAGTTATTCCATTTTTAAAATCGGTGGTCACTGTGTCCTTCATGGGTCAGTTCTATTGCAACCTCTCAGAAACTGATGATGCGAAACAGTACAGTTTTTTAAAATCGTGTAATCATTTGATTGTTAAAAATGTACTACTACGTAATCAGTAATCACTCTATGAGGCAGTGTCCCCCATTCTCTGGGCACTGCTTCTGGTACCCGATCTCCTGCTCTGTCAATCCCACATGACCATCATTACTTACACAATCAAGTAAGTTAATAATTGGATAGTCCTCCATACTTAACTTTCAAAAGATGGAACCATACTCCAGTGATTGTCAAGGAAGTAGTATTTAGATGATTAAATAATGCCACGTGATTAACTCCCATGGAGGAATGGCCCGACTCCCGTCAAGAAGAACAACATCTTCATCGATTTAAATAATTAATATATAATGAAAAATGATTGAAAAATGACATGGTGGTGCATACTTAAATCCCACATGGAGTAGTCAGAATGATCTCTTCCTGGAATAATGATGTTTTTAAAAAATTAAATTGATAATTAATTAGTGGGCCTTTTATAGTAACACTGACGAGATGGCACCAAAGTCCTAAACCTATCGCTGATGTAAAGATCTATTTACACAGCTAAATGATGAAGTAATGAGATGATATTACATCATCAACTCCCACAATCTGACTCCAAAAGGGACTTATGGTCCATAACATTACCTGTATTGTAAATATGTCAATTAAATGATGAATTATTACCTATTTTCCTAGTTTAACAGTTAAAGAAGCAAGTGTAGTATTAGATTATGTGATGGTCAGGTACAATGGTCTCCCCCTAAGGAGGCTCAAAACTCCAGTGATCACTGAATACATAATGACAGATTTTCATAATTAAATGAATAAACATTAAACAAGTGGATGGTGTTTTATGCGTGAAGCCTAAATGATTGCTCAATACTGAGTAGACATTGAGTTCTTAATCTTAGATTTGAACAAAAAATGAATGAATAAAGAGAAAGTTTCTCATAATTCACCCTTAGAGAGATAACAAAATGATATCAACATTGATTTAAACAAGGAAAGAAAGAAAGAAAGAAAGAAAGAATTCACAAGATACAATTTAACACCAACATGGTGGATCAAGACTACACTCTTCCTGGAGTAGAAAAAGACAGATTTGAAGAATGAAATAATCAGATATTTAGATCGTCTGTCACACTTGAGTCACACAAGGTGGCACCAAACTTCAGGGATCACAGATTATATAATGAAAGAATTGACCTTTTTTTGTAACATCAATTCCTGGGCAGACTTGCCAGGTATGAAACTGTATGCTGTCATGACACAATTTTAAAATGCCATCAGTTAATCGTCAGATAATCATACTGTCTTGCGTGTTGAATTCTGTTGGTTTGAACTCATCACAAGTGCCTGAATCTCTGTTGTGTTGTGGCAGGACGTGAAATAATGGGCCCAATTCTGGCATAGCAGGAGTAGCCACAATGTTGATAACAGCTGAAAAGATGGATAAAGCAGGGGCATCACCAGCATAGCTGAGAGAGAGATGTTCCTCCGTGTTCTGAGTCGTCATCCTTTTGCCAGGTCTCGGTGATGGTGCCGACCTCCTAGTGCCACTCCTTCTTCTCATGGCAGATCACAACCGGTGTGAAGATGTGGAGGAAGAGCAGGTAGTCAACACCCAGACCACCGTGCCGGCCTTGATGAAGTCCTTGTACTTCTCGGAGGGCACCGTGCATCATTCTGGACTCAATCACCCAGCATCCCTCGTACTCCTGGGAGATGCATAGATCATTCAGAAAACGCTCTGCCCATGTCTACAACTTTCCTAACATTGTCCCTGACAGGTATTTGCACCCTAACCGTAATCGGTGATGGCACTGTCTGTCGTTTGCATAATTTAAAGAATTAAATAAGTTAGTAATATCTAACTGTCACAATAAATAGGGGATGTAGCATTTTACTGGCAGGGAAGCATGGCCAGACTCCATTCATGAAGGATGTCATCATCACCAATTGAGTCAATGAATCATAAAATGTGTAGATATTGCACATTATCTCCACAAGAGGGAGCTTTACAGGTCTCTTCATGGAATGGAGGATTATTGTTTACATAACGATACAAATATTTACATTATCCTGGGGATTAACACAGATTGTCAGTTTAAAGTAATTAATTATGTAATTAGGTGATCTGTGGCACCAGATTCCAGGTGTCATGGACGATAAAATCATTGTTTTATATAACTAAATAATCAAATAATGAGTTCATGTAACATCATCCACTTCCCTAAGGTGGCTCCAAACCAGGCTCATGAACGATGCTGTCGTGATTAATTTAAATATTTTAACTACATAATTGATATTAAGATGGTCTATAATAATTGCCTCCCACATCGCTTCACCACAATCCACTGATCATGGATTATCTAATGTCCAATTTTAATAAACAAATAACAACATAATCAGAGGATGAAATGGTCTGCCAGGCTCCACACAGTTGAGTCTCAGTTGACTCCCACATGATTGTGGGAAATTCCAAGTTTCATCCCTTATTTAATCGCAGAGCAGAGAAGTAACATGTTTAAATGCTGAACTCTCATTGTGTATGCAGGGTTTTTAGAAGATATCACATATTTAATGTTGGACGGCTGCCTCAAAAGAGATGGACTGAAATCTATCAATCGCTAAGTCTACTCTAACAAACGGATTATCACCTTCCTGAAGGAATTCAACAATGTCAAACTCACCTTTTTGATGAATAATCGTGAGTCTTATTATCTTTTTTTCCATAGTTTTACTTCTGAGGAGAGAGAGTATTCATAAACAGAAGTCTCTGAACTGTTTCTCCACCGCCTATGTCCACTGATGAGGTAATCTTGCATTTGGTAACCAGTAAAATCTGTAGGCAAACTTCCTGAGGTATGTTTATGACTTGGTTAGGCGAATCAAATGCTGTCATGAAAAGTTTTAGGAGATAGTTATCTTGGGAGACCGTAATGTCCCAAGATAACTCTTTCTCGAAGCTGCTCTCTCGTCCTTGGCCCATGCTACCATGATACAGAATGCAAGCAGGGTTGCCAGGCTACATTTATGAACCAACATTCTGTCACATTCTAGTGCCCCTCCCACAGGCTTAAAGGGAGAATACCCACCAATGAACTAACCTTACAGCCTCACTGAGTTTCTCACAAAAACAAAGCAGGGCTCTTTCTTTTGAATTCTACATATTTACCCGTCTCTCAAGCTACAACATGCCTGTAGTGACATAAGCATGAAATCGAAAGAATGATTGTGCCATTCAAGTACAATGATGAGTATTTTACTCTTGTTTTCAATTCTTCAATTTGCTAATTTCTAGAATGGAAACAATACAGTTAATCGCCTCTACCATAATCCTTTTCTCTTTATTGAAAATAAAATAAACTCCTCTTCATCCTCTTACCATTAGAGGAGCTTGATCCCACGGTTTCTCAGAGTTGTGTAGATTTGCATTGGGCTGATGATTAAGGATTCCTAGCAGTGTCTTATGTTTCTTTCAGTCATTTTGGATTCCTCAATTGACTGTTCTCTATTAAGTCTTGTAACCTGCTTTCTAAGATGGTTGTTTAGAGATATTTATTGTTTGAGGTGTGTCATGTTATCAGCCCGACAGAGTTCATTAGATGAGATTTCCAGATCATGAGATTATACAGTTATTCCATTTTTAAAATCGGTGGCCACTGTTTCCTTCATGGGTCAGTTCTGTTGCAACCTCGCAGAAACTGATGATGCGAAACATTACAGTTTTTTAAAATCGTGTAATCATTCGATTGTTAAAAATGTACTACTACGTAATCAGTATCCCCCCATTCCTGGGCACTGCTTCTGGTACCGATCTCCTCCTGTGTCAATCCCACAACAGCCACATGACATATGACACCATCATTACTTACGCAATCAGATAAGTTAATAATTGGATAGTCCTCCATACTTAAATTTCATAAGATGGAAACAAACTCCAGTGATTGTCAAGGAAGGAGGACTTAGATGATTAAATACAGCCACTTGATTAACTCCCATGGAGGAATGGCCCTACTCTCTAGTCAAGAAGAAACATCTTCATCGATTCAAATAATTCATATTTAATGGAAATTGATTGAATAATGTCAGGGTGGTGCATACCAAAAACCCCAAGGGGAGTAGTCAGACTGACCTCTTCCTGGAATAACATATGACACCATCATTACTTACGCAATCAGATAAGTTAATAATTGGATAGTCCTCCATACTTAAATTTCATAAGATGGAAACAAACGCCAGTAGGATTGTAAGGAAGGAGGACTTAGATGATTAAATACAGCCACTTGATTAACTCCCATGGAGGAATGGCCCTACTCTAGTCAAGAAGAACAACATCTTCATCGATTCAAATAATTCATATTTAATGGAAATTGATTGAATAATGTCATGGTGGTGGACCATGGTGGGTGCATACAATCCCACATGGAGTAGTCAGACTGACCTCTTCCTGGAATAACATATGACACCATCATTACTTACGCAATCAGATAAGTTAATAATTGGATAGTCCTCCATACTTAAATTTCATAAGATGGAAACAAACGCCAGTGATTGTAAGGAAGGAGGACTTAGATGATTAAATACTGCCACTTGATTTCTAATTTCTAGAACGGAAACAATACAATTAATCGCCTCTACCATAATCCTTTTCTCTTTAGTGAAAATAAAATAAACTCCTCTTCATCCTCTTACCTTTAGATGAGCTTGATCCCACGGTTTCTCAGAGTTGTTTAGATTTGCATTAGGCTGATGATTAAGGATTTTGAGCAGTGTCTTATGTTTCTTTCAGTCATTTTGGATTCCTCAATTGGCTGTTCTGTATTCAGTCCTGTATCCTGCTTTCTAATATGGTTATTTAGAGTGATTTATTGTTGGTGGTGTGTCATGTAATCAGCCCGACAGAGTTCATTAGATGAGATTACCTGATCAGGAGATTATACAGTTATTCCATTTTTAAAATCGGTGGTCACTGTGTCCTTCAAGGGTCAGTTCTGTTGCAACCTCTCAGAAACTGATGATGTGAAACAGTACAGTTTTTTTAAAATCATGTGATCATTCGATTGTTAAAATGTACTACTACGTAATCAGCAATCACTGTGTAAGGCCATGTCCCCCATTCTCTGGGCACTGCTTCTGGTACCGATCTCCTGCTGTGTCAATCTCACAGCAGCCAAATGAAGGATAACACCATCATTACTTACACAATCAAATAAGTTCAAAATTGGATAGTCCGCCATACTTAACTTTCATAAGATGGAACCAAACTCCTGTGATTGTCAAGGAAGGAGTACTTAGATGAATAAACACTGCCACATGATTAACTGCCATGGAGGAATGGCCCTACTCCAGTCAAGAAGAACAACATCTTCATCGGTTCAAATAATTAATATAAAATGAAAAATGATTGAATAATGTCATGGTGGTGCATACTTAAATCCCACATGGAGTAGTCAGACTGATCTCTTCCTGGAATAATGTTTTATTTATAAATTAAATTGATAATTAATTAGCCGTCGTTTTATATTAACACTGAGGAGAAGGCACCAACGTCCTAAAACTATCGCTGATGTAATGACCTATTTCCAGAGCTAAATGTTGAAGTAAAGAGATGATGTTACATCGTCTACTCACAAAATCTGACTCCAAAAGGGACTTAGGGTCCACAACATTACTTGTATTTCAAATACGTTAATTAAATGACGAATTATTTAATTTCCTAGTTTAACAGGTAAATAAGTAAGTATACTATTAGATGATGTGATGTTCTGGCACGATGGACTCCCATAAGGAGTCTAAAAACTTCAGTGATCACTGAATACATAATGACAGATTTTCATAATTCAATGACTAAACATTAAACTAGTGGATGGTGTTTTATGCGCGAAACCTAAAGATTGCTCAATACTGAAGAGTCATTGAGGTCTTAATCATAGATTTGAACAATAAAATGAATGAATGAATGAAGAGATAATTTCTCATAATTCACCCCTAGAGAGATAACAAAATGAGATCAACATTGATTTAAATAAATAAATAATGAAATCACAAGAGACATTTTAACACCAACAAGGTGGATCCAGACTCCACTCTTACTGGAGTAGAAAAAGGCAGACTTAAATAATGAAAGCATCAGATTGTTAGATCGTCTGTCACACTTGAGTCACACAAGGTGGCACCACACTTCCAGACTTCACAGATTATATAATGAAACAATTTAATAATTACATCTTTACATATTTAAGTCGTTGAACTTTTTCGTATCATCAATTCCTGGGCAGACTCGCCTGATATGAAACGGATGCTGTCATCACGGATTTTTAATATTCCATCAGTTAATCGTCAATTAATCATACTTTCTTGCCTGGTGAATTCTGCTGGCCTGACATCCTCACCAGTGCCTGAATCTCTGTTGAGTTGCGGCAGGACCTGAGGTAATTGGCCCATTCCTGGCATACCAGTAGTAGCCAAAATGTTGATATCAGCTGAAAAAGTGGCTGCAGCAGGGGCATCAACAGCATAGCTGAGGGAGAGATGTTCTTCCGTGTTCTGAGTCGTCATCCTTTTGCCAGGTCTCGGTGATGGTGCCAACCTCCTAGTGCCACTACATCTTCTAGACGTAGACCACAACCGACATGAAGATGTGGAGGAAGAGCAAGTAGTCAACACCGAGACCACCATGCAGACCTTGGTAAAGTTCTTTTACTTCTCGGAGGGCACCATGCAATCTTCTGGACTCTATTCTCCAGCATTCCTAGTGGTCTGGAAGACACATAGACATTCAATAAATGCTCTGCCCATGTCTACAAGTTTCCGAATTTGTCAGTGACAGATATTTGCAACCTAATAATAATCGGTGTTGGCATTGTAAGTCGTTTAAGTAATTTAAAGAATTAAGTATATCAGTGATAGCTCACTGTCCCAATAAAGAGGTGATGTAGCATTTAACTGGCAGGAAAGCATGGCCAGACTCCAGTCATGAAGAATGTCATCATCATCCATTGAAACCATGAATCATAAACTGCGATGATATTGCACATTAACGCCATAAGAGGGAGCTTTACAGGTCTCTTCATGGAATGGAGAATTTTTGGTTTACATAATTCCACACATATTTACATTATCTCGGGGATTGACACAAATATTCTATTTAAATACATTAATTATGTAATAGATGATCTGTGGCACCAGAATCCAGGTGTCATGGACGATATAATCATTGTTTTATATAATTAAATGATCAAATAATGAGTTCATGTAACATCATCCACTTCCCTAAGGTGGCTCCAAACCAGGCTCATGAACGATGCTGTCGTGATTAATTTAAATATTTTAACTACATAATTGATATTAAGATGGTCTCTAATAATTGCCTCCCACATCACGTAACCACAATCCACTGATCATGGATTATCTAATGTCCTATTTTAATAATCAAATAACAACATAATCAGAGGATGAAATGGTCTGCCATTCTCCACACAGTTGTCTCTCAGTTGACTCCCACATGATTGTGGGAAACTCCCAGGTTCATCCCTTATTTAATCATAGAGCACAGTAGTAACATTTTTAAATGCTGATCTGTCATGGTGTATGCAGGGTTTTTAGAAGATATCACATATTTAATGTTGGACGGCTGCCTCAAAAGAGATGGACTGAAATCTAATAATCGCTAAGTCTACGTTAACAAATGGATTATCACTTTCCGGAAGGAAGTCAACAATGTCAAACTCACCTTTTTGATGAATAACCGTGAGTCTTATTATCTTTTGTTCCATAGTTTTACTTCTTAGGAGAGAGATTATTCGTAAAGAGTAGACTTTGAACTGTTACTCCACAGACTATGTTCTTCTGATGATTATGTAATCGTGAATTTGGTAACCAGAAAAAGCTGTCGGCACACTTCCAGAGGTGTGGCTATGACATGGTTAGGCGAATCAAATGCTGTCATTAAAAGTTTTAGGAGATAGTTATCTTGGCCGACTGTAATGTCCCATGATAACACTCTCTGAAGCTGCTCTCTCGTCCTTGGCCCATGATACCTGGATACAAGATGCATGCAGGGTTGGTAAGCAACCTTTATGAAGCAACATTCTGTCACATTCAAGTGCCCCTCCCACATGCTAAAGGCGTATACCCACCGATTAACTAACCCTACAGCCTCACTGAGTTTCTCACAAAAAACAAAGCAGGTCTCTTTCTTTGGAGTTCTACATATTTACCCGTCTCTCAAGCTACAACATGCCTATAGTGACATAAGCATGAAAACGAAAGCATCATTGTGTCATTCAAGTACAATGATGAGTATTTTAAACCTGTTTTCTATGCTTCAATTTTCTAATTTCTAGAACGGAAACAATACAATTAATCGCCTCTACCATAATCCTTTTCTCTTTAGTGAAAATAAAATAAACTCCTCTTCATCCTCTTACCTTTAGAGGAGCTTGATCCCACGGTTTTTCAGAGTTGTTTAGATTTGCATTAGGCTGATGATTAAGGATTTTGAGCAGTGTCTTATGTTTCTTTCAGTCATTTTGGATTCCTCAATTGACTGTTCTCTATTAAGTCCTGTACCCCTCTTTCTAAGATGGTTATTTAGAGTTATTTATTGTTGGTGGTGTGTCATGTTATCAGGGCCGACAGAGTTCATTACATGAGATTCCCTGATCAGGAGATTATACAGTTATTCCATTTTTAAAATCGGTGGTCACTGTGTCCTTCATGGGTCAGTTCTATTGCAACCTCTCAGAAACTGATGATGCGAAACAGTACAGTTTTTTAAAATCGTGTAATCATTTGATTGTTAAAAATGTACTACTACGTAATCAGTAATCACTCTATGAGGCAGTGTCCCCCCCCCATTCTCTGGGCACTGCTTCTGGTACCGATCTCCTGCTCTGTCAATCCCACCCCCACATGACCATCATTACTTACACAATCAAGTAAGTTAATAATTGGATAGTCCTCCATACTTAACTTTCAAAAGATGGAACCATACTCCAGTGATTGTCAAGGAAGTAGTATTTAGATGATTAAATAATGCCACGTGATTAACTCCCATGGAGGAATGGCCCGACTCCCGTCAAGAAGAACAACATCTTCATCGATTTAAATAATTAATATATAATGGAAAATGATTGAAAAATGACATGGTGGTGCATACTTAAATCCCACATGGAGTAGTCAGAATGATCTCTTCCTGGAATAACATATGACACCATCATTACTACGTAATCAGATAAGTTAATAATTGGATAGGCCCTCCAGAGTTAAATTTCATAAGATGGAATCAAATGCCAGTGATTGTAAGGAAGGAGGACTTAGATGATTAAATACAGCCACTTGATTAACTCCCATGGAGGAATGGCCCTACTCTAGTCAAGAAGAACAACATCTTCATCGATTCAAATAATTCATATTTAATGGAAATTGATTGAATAATGTCATGGTGGTGCATACTTAAATCCCACATGGAGTAGTCAGACTGACCTCTTCCTGGAATAACATATGACACCATCATTTCTTACGAATCAGATAAGTTAATAATTGGATAGTCCTCCATACTAAATTTCATAAGATGGAAACAAACGCCAGTGATTGTAAGGAAGGAGGACTTAGATGATTAAATACTTCAATTTGATTTAATTTCTAGAATGGAAACAATACAATTAATCGCCTCTACCATAATCCTTTTCTCTTTATTGAAAATAAAATAAACTCCTCTTCATCCTCTTACCATTAGAGGAGCTTGATCCCATGGTTTCTCAGAGTTGTTTAGATTTGCATTAGGCTGATGATTAAGGATTTTGAGCAGTGTCTTATGTTTCTTTCAGTCATTTTGGATTCCTCAATTGACTGTTCTCTATTAAGTCCTGTATCCTGCTTTCTAATATGGTTATTTAGAGTGATTTATTGTTGGTGGTGTGTCATGTTATCAGCCCGACAGAGTTCATTAGATGAGATTCCCTGATCAGGAGATTATACAGTTATTCCATTTTTAAAATCGGTGGTCACTGTGTCCTTCATGGGTCAGTTCTGTTGCAACCTCTCAGAAACTGATGATGCGAAACAGTACAGTTTTTTTAAAATCGTGATCATTCGATTGTTAAAAATGTCCTACTATGTAATCAATAATCACTGTATGAGGCAGTTTCCCCCATTCTCTGGGCACTGCTTCTGGTACCAATCTGCTGCTGTGTCAATCCCACAGCAGCCACATGAAGGATGACACCATCATTACTTACACAATCAAGTAAGTTAAAATTGGATAGTCCTCCATACTTAACTTTCATAAGATGGAACCAAACTCCAGTGATTGTCAAGGAAGGAGTACTTAGATGATTAAATACTGCCACGTGATTAACTCCCATGGAGGAATGGCCCTACTCCAGTCAAGAAGAACAACATCTTCATCGATTCAAATAATTAATATATAATGAAAAATGATTGAATAATGTCATGGTGGTGCATACTTAAATCCCACATGGAGTAGTCAGACTGATCTCTTCCTGGAATAATGTTTTATTTATAAAATTAAATTGATAATTAATTAGCTGGCTTTTATACTAACACTGACGAGATGGCACCAAAGTCCTAAAACTATCGCTGATGTAATGACCTATTTACAGAGCTAAATGATGAAGTAATGAGATGATGTTACATCGTCACTCACAAAATCTGACTCCAAAAGGGACTTAGGGTCCATAACATTACCTGTATTTCAAATACGTAATTAAATGATGAATTATTTAATTTCCTAGTTTAACAGGTAAATAAGTAAGTGTACTATTAGATGATGTGATGTTCTGGCACGATGGACTCCCATAAGGAGGCTAAAACTTCAGTGATCACTGAATACATAATGACAGATTTTCATAATTCAATGAATAAACATTAAACTAGTGATGGTTTTATATGCACAAACCTAAAGATTGCTCAATACTGAAGAGTCATTGAGTTCTTAATCATAGATTTGAACAATAAAATGAATGAATGAATGAAGAGATATTTCTCATAATTCACCCTAGAGATAACAAAATGATATCAACATTGATTTAAATAAATAAATAATGAAATCACAAGAGACATTTTAACACCAACATGGTGGATCCAGACTCCACTCTTCCTGGAGTAGAAAAAGACAGATTTAAATAATGAAAGCATCAGATTGTTAGATCGTCTGTCACACTTGAGTCACACAAGGTGGCACCACACTTCAGGGTTCACAGATTATATAATGAAACAATTTAATAATTACATCTTTACATATCTAAGTCGTTGAACTTTTACGTATCATCAATTCATGGCCAGACTTGCCAGATATGAAAACGGATGCTGTCATCACAGATTTTTAATATTCCATCAGTTAATCGTCAGATAATCATACTTTCTTGCCTGGTGAATTCTGTTGGCCTGACATCCTCACCAGTGCCTGAATCTCTGTTGTGTTGCGGCAGGACCTGAGGTAATTGGCCCATTCCTGGCATACCAGTAGTAGCCAAAATGTTGATATCAGCTGAAAAGAGGCTGCAGCAGGGGCATCAACAGCATAGCTGAGAGAGAGATGTTCTTCCGTGTTCTGAGTCGTCATCCTTTTGCCAGGTCTCGGTGATGGTGCCGACCTCCTAGTGCCACTACATCTTCTAGACGTAGACCACAACCGATGTGAAGATGTGGAGGAAGAGCAAGTAGTCAACACCCAGACCACCATGCAGACCTTGGTAAAGTTCTTGTACTTCTCGGAGGGCACCATGCAATCTTCTGGACTCTATTCTCCAGCATTCCTAGTGGTCTAGACATAGACATTCAGAAAATGCTCTGCCCATGTCTACAAGTTTCCTAATTTGTCCCTGACAGATATTTGCAACCTAATAATAATCGGTGTTGGCATTGTCTGTCGTTTAAGTAATTTAAAGAATTAAATAAGTCAGTGATAGCTAACTGTCCCAATAAAGAGGTGATGTAGCATTTAACTGGCAGGGAAGCATGGCCAGACTCCAGTCATGAAGAATGTCATCATCATCCATTGAAACCATGAATCATAAACTGTGATGATATTGCACATTAACGCCACAAGAGGGAGCTTTACAGGTCTCTTCATGGAATGGACAATTTTGGTTTACATACTACACACATATTTACATTATCTTGGGGATTAACACAGATTGTCAATTTAAATACATTAATTATGTAATTAGATGATCTGTGGCACCAGATTCCAGGTGTCATGGACGATATAATCATTGTTTTATATAATTAAATAATCAAATAATGAGTTCATGTAACATCATCCACTTCCCTAAGGTGGCTCCAAACCAGGCTCATGAACGATGCTGTCGTGATTAATTTAAATATTTTAACTACATAATTGATATTAAGATGGTCTATAATAATTGCCTCCCACATCGCGTAACCACAATCCACTGATCATGGATTATCTAATGTCCTATTTTAATAATCAAATAACAACATAATCAGAGGATGAAATGGTCTGCCATTCTCCACACAATTGTCTCTCAGTTGACTCCCACATGATTGTGGGAAACTCCCAGGTTCATCCCTTATTTAATCGCAGAGCACAGTAGTAACATGTTTAAATGCTGAACTGTCATTGTGTATGCAGGGTTTTTAGAAGATATCACATATTTAATGTTGGACGGCTGCCTCAAAAGAGATGGACTGAAATCTAATAATCGCTAAGTCTACTCTAACAAATGGATTATCACCTTCCTGAAGGAAGTCAACAATGTCAAACTCACCTTTTGATGAATAATTGTGAGTCGTATTATCTTTTGTTCCATAGTTTCACTTCTTAGGAGAGAGAGTATTCATAAACAGAAGACTTGAACTGTTTCTCCACAGACTACGTTCTCTGATTATTTGGTAATCTTGATTTGGTAACCTGTAAAAGCTGTAGGCACACTTCCAGAGGTGTGGCTATGACTTGGTTAGGCGAATCAAATGCTGTCATTAAAAGTTTTAGGAGAGAGTTATCTTGGAGACTGTAATGTCCCATGATAACACTTTCTCGGCTGCTCTCTCGTCCTTGGCCCATGATACCAGGATACAGAATGCAAGCAGGGTTGCCAGGCAACATTTATGAACCAACATTCTGTCACATTCTAGTGCCCCTCCCACAGGCTAAAAGGAGTATACCCACCGATGAACTAACCCTACAGCCTCACTGAGTTTCTCACAAAAACAAAGCAGGGCTCTTTCTTTTGAGTTCTACATATTTACCCGTCTCTCAAGCTACAACATGCCTATAGTGACATAAGCATGAAAACGAAAGCATCATTGTGCCATTCAAGTACAATGATGAGTATTTTAAACCTGTTTTCTATGCTTCAATTTGCTAATTTCTAGAATGGAAACAATACAATTAATCGCCTCTACCATAATCCTTTCTCTTTATTGAAAATAAAATAAACTCCTCTTCATCCTCTTACCATTAGAGGAGCTTGATCCCATGGTTTCTCAGAGTTGTTTAGATTTGCATTAGGCTGATGATTAAGGATTTTGAGCAGTGTCTTATGTTTCTTTCAGTCATTTTGGATTCCTCAATTGACTGTTCTCTATTAAGTCCTGTACCGCTTTCTAAGATGGTTATTTAGAGTAATTTATTGTTGGTGGTGTGTCATGTAGCAGCCCGACAGAGTTCATTAGATGAGATTCCCTGATCAGGAGATTATTCAGTTATTCCATTTAAAATCGGTGGTCACTGTGTCCTTCATGGGTCAGTTCTGTTGCAAACTCTCAGAAACTGATGATGCGAAATAGTACAGTTTTTTAAATGTGTAATCATTCGACAGTTGCACCATTATTACGTATCAGGATCATGCATATGCAGTGTCCTCATTTCGGCACGCTTTTATACCGATTCTGTTTCCGTCAATCCCACAATAGCCATGATGATGCAGATACCATCATTACTTACGAATCAGTAAGTTAAAAATTGATAGTCCTCCATACTTAATTTTCAAAAGATGGAAACCATCTCCAGTGATTGTCAGGAAGTAGTACTTAGATGATTAAAGAATGCCACGTGATTAACTCCCATGGAGGAGTGGTCCGACCTCGTCAAGAAGAACAACATTTTCATCGATTGAAATAACTAATATATAATGGAAAAAATGATTGAAAATGACATATTAGTACACATTATCACACATGGAGTAGTCAGAAATGATCTCTTCCCGAATAATGATGTTTTTAAAAAATTAAATTGATAATTATTTAGTGGCCTTTATAGTAACATGGTAGATGATACCAATCTTAAACCTATCGCTGAGTGAAAGATCTATTTACACAGCAATGATTAAGTAATGAGATGATATTGCATCAACAACCTCTACAATCTTGATCTAAAAGTAGATTTGTGTCCATAATATCGTCTTGTACGCTAATTAAATGATGTAAATTATTACCTACTCCTGTTTAACAGTTAAAGAAGCAAGTGTAGTATTAGATTAAAGGATGGTCAGGTACAAATGGTCTCCCTATGAGGCTCAAAACTCCAGTGATCACTGAATACATAATGACAGATTTTCATAATTAAATGAATAAACATTAAACAAGTGGATGGTGTTTTATGCGTGAAGTTTGAAATGATTGCTCAATACTGAGTAGACATTGAGTTCTTAATCTTAGATTTAACAAAATGAATGAATAAAGAGAAAGTTTCATAATTCACCCTTAGAGATGAACAAATGATATCAACATTGATTTAAATAAAGAAAAAGAAAGAAAGAAAGAAAGAATTCACAAGATACAATTTAACACCAACAAGGTGGATCCAGACTCCACTCTTCCTGGAGTAGAAAAAGACAGATTTGAATAATGAAATAATCAGATATTTAGATCGTCTGTCACACTTGAGTCACACAAGGTGGCACCAAACTTCAGGGATCACAGATTATATAATGAAACAATTGACGTTAAAACATCAATTCCTGGGCAGACTTGCCAGGTATGAAACTGTATGCTGTCATCACACAATTTTAAAATGCCATCAGTTAATCGTCAGATAATCATACTGTCTTGCCTGATGAATTCTGTTGGCCTGACATCATCACAAGTCCTGAATCTCTGTTGTGTTGCGGCAGGACGTGAGATAGTGGGCCCAATCCTGGCATAGCAGTAGTAGCCACAATGTTGATAACAGCTGAAAAGATGGCTGCAGCAGGGGCATCACCAGCATAGCTGAGAGAGATGTTCTTCCGTGTTCTGAGTCGTCATCCTTTTGCCAGGTCTCGGTGATGGTGCCGACCTCCTAGTGCCACCTCTTCATGGCAGATCACAACCGATGTGAAGATGTGGAGGAAGAGCAGGTAGTCAACACCCAGACCACCGCATGGGTTGGAAGTCCTGTACTTCTCGAGGGCACCATGCATTCTTCTGGACTCAATCACCCAGCATCCCTCGTGCATTCTGGGAGATGCATAGATCATTCAGAAAATGCTCTGCCCATGTCTACAACTTTCCTAACCTTGTCCCTGACAGATATTTGCACCCTAACCGTAATCGGTGATGGCACTGTCTGTC